>NC_088246.1:152083463-152178463 GCF_036013445.1 Caloenas nicobarica
CAGTGTACTTTGAAAATCTTCCAGCAGATCTTCACTAATACCAAATCCATTACTGAATGCAGACACTGATTTTGCTCAGAGCACACAGTTGTCTGGGGAATTTGAAAATGAAAACATCAGATGGTGACAAAAATGGGAACATTTTATTTGAAACCATTTTATTTTGGGACCCCTTCCCCAAGGCAAAACATGACATAATTGCTGAGAAAGGGTTGCCCTTGGGATCTGTCTCCTCCAGTGAGAATACCTCTTAAAAAAAAAAAATGCTCCAGCTAAATTTTGTCTTGAACCTTCAATGTTTAATTTTCACTGTGACCTCTAATGCTGGAATACATCTGGGACATGAGAACCACAGTACTGCTGTCAGTACTACACGAGCTGTTATGGAGAAGGGAACAGAGGTTTCTCAAACTCTGCCAGCAAATATAGCACAAGGCTTGTTCTTGTGTGTGCCAGCATTTACTTCCCACAGCAGATAATCCTTGTGAGCAGAACAGGAAGGGACCCTGAGTCCATTCACCTCACTTTCTTTCCCACCCCAAAGTTGGTGCTTTCTTGCTTTGTTCACTTCAGCTGTGTTTCAGGCATCAGGATAGGCCAGGCTGCAAAATCTTTGCCGCAGGAGAACAGGCTGCAGTCCCCTGTTAATTTAAGCCTGGCTCCTAGTCCTGCTGATAAAGGATCACTCTATTTTGTATGCAACTGAGCAGGCCTTGCTAACCTGCAATTTCAATATGCAGCTGAGGTGGTTGCACAGGTTAGGTGTCCTGACCAAGAAGTGATTGTGCAGTTTGCTAACATGCTGAATTCAACTCCCAGGCTGATGAGTCAGGTTTGCCTTGAAGGTGCTGCAGCATGCAAGAGAGGAATACTTGCAAGGACTGGAGATAGGAGCTGGAGGTGGGAGCTGAACAGGAGAGGGTCCTGTGCATGCCTGTGACTTGACCTAAGCATCCTTTTGTTAAATCTTCCCCTGAGCTTGGTGTGACACTTCCACTGATTTCCAAAAAGCTGTCATGACGAGAAATATTAGATGGATATCCACATTAGGTGCCTCAGATACCTTCAAAGGATGTTTACTTCAGAATATTTTCAGTTGTGAGGATTAGGACTGTAAAATACTTTGAACAGAACAGTAGCATAGTGTGTTGTTGAAATTCCTACTTTCAGGCAGAGGTAGAAAGGCAGTCAGCTGTCTAACAGTACACAGCTAATGAGAGCTGATGGGACTTAAGAACCTAGATTGCTTAGGCAGTTTTGTAGACTCCACTTGCTGCATCTCCATATTTAGGCCCCTGACTGCCTCTGTACAGCTGGCCCACACTGGCTGGCAGTCTATGAACTAATATTATTGATGCTTATTGACTGGAAGCCTTTGAATATTTTGTTTGTGAGGGGTTTATTGCAGCAATACAAATTCCTATTTGGCAGGCAGTTCAGGTTGCCTCTAAAGGGGCTTGTCTGTATTTGGTAGTTTTGCCACTTTAACTACAGTGGTATAATTGAAACAGCAACACAGAAAATACTCAAGGGAATGAGCAATTATGTTGGTAGCAAATTTTTTATTTTGGTCTAGCATATCACAGAACTGTATGAAAATAATGTAGTTTTCTATCAACATGTTAGTTCAAGCAACGGTTTTATCCGTGTAAATTCACTGGCCTCGAATCTTCTTTCTAACTGATTTAGGTATGTTGGTACAATATAAGTGCTACCAAATTTAACACAGTTACAAAGTGAATGGCATTTCCCTCTCTTCTCCCCAGATGTCCATGGCTGGCAGGTCTGAACTCTCTGTTTATACCTGCTTGGAGTGGAGATAATTTTCAATATATCCCTTTGACTGCACTGGCTGTGAGCAATGCTATGAACTCACTGTGGTGTAAATGAAGGTAGAGTGTGGCTCTTCTTATCTCAGTTGCTTTGATGCCATGAGAAAGATAAAGAACATATTGTTGCTTTTGATGCTCCATGTGAGGAAAACAAAGAATTAGTACTGCCTTACCCAAACTCTCTCCTGCAAACTGCTTTGAACAGGTCTTTAAGTTGCTTTGATTATTTTTTTGTTTGCTTTCATCTGCTTTGACCTTAGACTGGTTAAACATCTGGAACAGTGAGAAGATTTCAAAGAAAGAATGGAAAGCAGGACAGGCATCTTAAAGAGAAGATTTTGGCTGCCTGTATTTCTGATGTGCAGTGAATGAGCCTGTCTCTGTGCTACTGTCATCCCCTGAAGACCTGACGTCTTGATGAGTGGTTGGAGGAGACAAGCCAGCAGCAAGGGGAGGGGCAATGGTAGCACACACAGGTTAATGGAGAAAACCAGACTACAAATGCCGGGCAAGAGCTGGGGCTGGCTGTGGCAACTCCATCCTAGGCTGCCTAAGCTGCGTATTGGGCTGGGCGTAAAACAAGGACCTTGGCTCTCTGTGTTAAGCTTGTGGCTGGTTCAGTAGCTCCAGCACAGTTGACTAGGCCTCAGAAGATCCCTCCACAGGTATTTAATTCTCCTCATGAGCTCCCCAGAGAAACAGATAGAGTGGAGCTGGGGCTGATGGAACTGGGAATTCCCCTGGGCATTGCTCTGCTTCACCAGGCAATATCTAAATCTGTTAAAAAGTCAGTCTTGCCTTCTTCTTGAAGTCTAGATCCTTTCTTCAAAAGGTCTGCTGGCTCCTAAACCACTCACCGCCTTCAGTGGTATCCATCCATCACTCCTTGCTATGCTGAAGACTCCACATGTCTGTTTACAAAATGTTCAAACAAAAAGGAATTTGGGAGCTAGCCTGTAATCCCTCCTGTGTACTTTTAGCCTGCAGACCTACATTTCTCGCTGCAGACTGCAAAAGTTTTATAGCTCCTCTTCTGCTTTTTTCCCCATTTCCATTCATTCTTTCCCAAACTCATTGCTCTCTCCCCTTAGATAACTATGGTCACCTACCAGACTAAACCTAAAATGGGAGGTTTGGGACTTCTTGTGCCTTTATTTTCTGTGTACCACAAAAGTGCACCCAGCAATAAATTCTCCTTAACACCTGCCCTGCACATAGATGGGATGTTTCTGTTCCACCAGTGGTGTTTTACTTGCAGAGCTGTAGCTGAGACACCATGTTATTTCAAAGAAAGCAAAAGTTGTGTGAATTGTGAAGTTATTTGATGGGAGAGGGGAAAAGGTTTCTGAATGTTTTCCACACAGAATGTATAAATCCTTTTGTAATGAGGGGAAAGTCTGAAAAGCAACAATCTCCCAAACTGAATCGGATACTAGGCTATGATCAGGCTGAGACTTTCATCAAATACTACCAAAGGAGGATTGGATTGGAAGCGGATTTCACAATATGGGCAAAGTTGTTCAGGTTAAAGGTGAATCTATAAACTAGCAAAGGGTGAATCTGTTCTTTAGCGGTATTCATAAGAGGAGTAAAACTTGCTGCTAATGGAGCACTGTTAAGATGTTTTGCCTCTGACATTTTGTTCAGAGATAGAACATCATGTAGAGTCATCAAATAAAACATTTATCAAGAGCTTTTTTTTCCTAACTGCTGAGGATATTAACTTTCTTACAGTATGCTACTATTATATTACCAGATTAAAGTTTTTGCTGCTAAAAAATATTAGGATTTTCCCCTCTATATCGAAGAATTCACATTGCCTCTTTATTGGTGCTGAAAGAGAGAAATTCATTCTGCACGCCTGACTCAAAGCAAATAGCAGTTTCTCATTGCTCTTTCCATCGCTCAGCACGGTTAATTCTGCAGCCACCAAATTCATTCTTCTCAAATGTCCACAGTTGCAAATCGTCATCAGAGCAAGATGTGAAGCCTACCTCTTTGGTTGGCATGGTTTTACAGCTCAAAGTAAACGGAGCTATGTGGGTGACCTGGACGCAGCTCTGTGTGCTGCTGCATGGAAAATTCAGAGAAGAAGCCTTCCCTCACTACTCTACCAGCAAGTAAAATCATCTGCAGCCTTCAGGGAACCATGCTCACACGGGGAGGCAAGAGCAGAGGATCTGGCCCTTTTCTAAGAGTTGCTCCTCATCTGAGATTCAGCTGTGCAGGGAGCCTGGAGGATGGCCAGCTCCTCTGCAGTCCTGGTATTGAGCAGATGGAGAGCTCTCCTTTCTTCCTGCCATCCGACTGTCTCCCATGATTGGTTCCTGTCTATCTCTCCATTTAAATCCTCCTCCTGATCCCTGACTCCCCTTCTCATCCCATCCCTGGTCTGTCCCCCATTGTCCTCCTCTCCCCTTTGCCCACAGTGTGTGGCTCATCCTGCTGTCCTGCTTCATGTGTCCACAGTGGCTGTGTCCTCACCACTGAGATGGGAAGCCAGTATTTGATATCCCTGTTGCCACATAACTACATTTCCATATTGTGAGGAAGCTTGCCAAAGTCCTGTTCCTCCCATAGCAAATTGAGAGCTATCACCAGCTGGTAACAGCTTGCAGACACAACTTGCTGACTGGGAAATATTCCTGACAGCAGCAAGAAAGCTCAGATTATCAATCCTCGGTATCATGAAAACTTTAAATCAAATCCGTTCCAGCATCTGGTGACTGATCAAAGCAAATCCTTTTCCAAGGAAAAAGAAGAAAGAAAAAAAAAGGCTTAATTATTTCCTGATAGGCTTAATAACCTTGAATTAATGAGAGCATTTATATCAAATTAGGAGACTGACTCATGACCACCAGTGAAGTGTGAATCAAAGATCTCTCTTAAAGCAAGCCACAGTGACTGCCCTACACAAGATCCCACCAAGCCAGACACAGCGCACCAGCATCCACTTTACAGTCCTTAGCAAGTGGAAGATCCCTGAGTTCACCATATTCCAGTTTAGCACAACAGAACAGACAAATGCTCAAGGTTTGTGAATAACTTCCTAGCCTGCTGCTGGCTTTTTTTTTTTTTTTAATCATGATGATGCACGGATAAAAAGTTTGAACAATTTCCGACTGGTTCTCTGGGACAGTGGTTGGGACTTATTCAGACAGCAAACGAGAAAATCTTCTGGGGCATCAGATGTTTGCCTTATGATTGCATTTAGGAACCCTTGCCACAGAATGGAGTCCTGTTTCGCTGGGTACGTACAGGCATGTACCAACACATACATGTACTACAGTTTGCAATCTAAGAGGCTACACAAGAGGTAGATCTTCAGCCAATGATAGCAGGTCTGTTTCTTGTGTCTACAAGAAGCTCTTGATTGAACGCTGTAGAAAATTTCCGTGACATATACTGGAGGAGCAATATGGTGGGATGCAATGGAGAATGTCAGGAATAACTTCCTCCTACAGGTACTGCATAGGACAACCAAGGATGACACACAGATGGAGCTGCCATTCACTAACAACGAGGAACTGGCTGACAATGACATAACCAATGGTAGGTTTGGCTGTAGCCATCATGAAGTGGATTGTGAAGATCCTGCAGTGGGTGAGGAAGACAAGTAACAAGAGTATAGACTCCTGACTACAGGTAATCAGACTTTGGCTTGTCCAGGAAGCTGATGCATTGCATAGAGTTTTGCTGCCCTTCCCCCAAGTACAAGAAAGAAATGCCAAACAGGAGTGAGTTCAAGGAGGGCCACTAAGCTGGTGAGGGGCTGGAGTCCTTGACCTGTGAGAAGAACTGGAGGAAGAAGATTTGTTCAGCCCAGAGAAGAAACAGCTTTACGGTCACCTGACAGCAGCCCGCCAGGATTGCTGAGGAGGTCATCAAGAAGAAAAAGCCACGCTCTTGAGAGTGGTGAGACGCTGAAGCAGAGGTTTGGATTGGAAACCTTCTGAGATCCCATCCAACTGGAATGATTCTAATACTCCTGTGAAAATATACGAGCACCCTCAAATGACCTTTCCTAAAACACCGGGGATCCAATACTCAGATCTCTTTTGCAGTCACATCATAACAGACCATATTTCCTCCCTGTTAACCTGATTTTCAGCTTTGATATCTCATCCAGATCATCTCCATTTCTTCTGCTTTTGCAAAGGCCTTTTGCTTCTCAACACTGTTCATATCAAGCCTTTTTTCTTCATGTCTGTTGCTTAGGATTGTTTTCTGTATCTTCCTGAAACTTCCTCCTCTTCCATCACCACTGGTGCCAAATAGCATTTATAGAATATCACCTTATTTTCTCAGTATTCCTGACCTCATAATGTATTTTTCTTGTAATTCTTTATCAGTATCCTACTTCCATGCTTCCATACTTATTTTTTTTCTACCTATAAGGCTGCATATAATTCCATAATTCCATTTCTTGATGTTCTGTATCTTTACAGCCAAGTTATTTTCTTTTCTTACAGAAGTCACTTTGAAATCCACTGTTCTGAAGCCTTCCAGTAGAATTATTGAAACAAATGTTCATTTTCCATTTTGTGTTTCCCCTATTTTTACATTTAACTGTCATTTAATTGTTCCTGATGGCCTATAAATACCTTTACAAAAGGAAAATGAACTTCAGTCTGGATGAAAAGATCCATGCAACAGCTGCTGCATAGTGTAGCCTGCAGCACATTCCCTTCAGTGACTGGTGCTGGTGTCTTAAGTCCTCTCAGTAAATCTGTATGTGGACAGTGACTGTGCTTTCCCAAGTGCTGTTCAAATCAAGAGGACACAAAGAGCACTGTATAGACCTGAATAACAGTGGTTGGAAACGGCTTCAGAAAAAGATTATTGAATGTTCCCTAGATTTACTTCTGACACAAGTCAGGGAACAGAAACAATGTTCTGCATCTTCATGAGGAAGTGTTTAAATGTGGGGTTTTTTGTGTAGAAGCTTACTGTGTGTAGCAGTCAGCTTCAAAATGACCCATTGAGGATTTTTATTGAGTCCTGATACGGATATATATCAGTGACTATGTTTTTATATATAGTCAGTCTCAAATGTGTTTATTATTCTACAGATGTCAAGTCTATGTCCCTCCTTTAACATCCATGCATGACATCAGTGGTTTTCAATGTACATAAGTCAACATCTTCTTTACTCCACCAAAGAGTTTTTACATTTCTAACTTAAACCTATACAGTTCCTGGAAGGTAAGAAATTGGATGAATTATACTAATGCATATTCATAAAACTATCCATTCATGACAATTCAGTACTGGTTTACCCTGCAAAACTTTGTAATGTTTCGTAAAACAAAATCTTTAGTTGCACTATATTGTTTGCATGATACTACTTGAGAGATACCTGGGAAGATATTTGTGATGATACTAAGGAAGATCCTTTGAAACAATAGTACATGATATAGTATTGCTTCTGCTGAGGCCAAAGCCACTTAAAACAGCCAAGATAATTAACTTTGGAAAGTTACAACTGTTCTTATATGGCCTCACATAACAACCGTGGAACTTAATGGCAAAATACTTAGCTGACTCCAATAAGGTTCAGATTCTGCCTTTAGTTGTATTAACACAGTGTCAGCAGTCCCTGTAATTTTTTTGCCTTAAACAGGTGTAGCATAGTGAGAAGCTGAATATCTCCAGTGTAGGAAGATATGCATGATGTTTGAGAGGATCATTTTCCCCCTCATCTAGGTGCCACCAGCCAATCTGATGAGTAATGACTGGCAGGGTGCATTTTCTGACACTTCCCGTCTGAATTCAAGCCATAATTGAGATGGGGGCTTTGTTCCAGCATTCAGTGCAGAGCAAATCTGGAGGAGCATACCTGTCTCAAATGAACCAACAATAATAAAATTAAACCAACAGCTACAGCAGAAAACCTAGGAAATTTCCGTAGACTCATAGAATAATATTCAAAGGGACCTCTGATGGTCTTTGATCCCACCTGCAATTCATGGCAGGTCCAGCTAGAACAGGGCTGTGTCCATTCAAGTTTCCAGTGTCCCAATGGATGGAGAGACCACTGGATTCTGTGCTCGTGCTACAAATTTGGCCACCCTTGCTGTGAAATTCTTTCACCTAATGTCTTAGTCCTATGTTATAATTTATGTCTGTTGCCTTTTATCCCATCCTTGTGCATCTCTGAGACTGATTTTATCTTTTCTACATCCTCCCATGAGACAGTTGCAGAGAGTAGTAAGGTATCCATTGAGCCAGCTCTTCACCAGGTTGAATAAATCCAGCTTTCTCAAACTCTCTTTGTATGTCGGGAGCTCCAGCTCTCTGACTGTCCTGGTGGCCTCTGTTGGACTCACTTCAGTCTTTCAGTGTCTTTCCCTGACTGTAACAAATCAGGGGAAAAAAAGAAAGCATTGCTTTCCTCTTATCTGATGTTTTCTTTCCTGCCCATATTAAGATATATTAAGGAATATATTAAAGTATGTTAAGGAATGAATGTCAGTATTTCTTCTGAGCAGAGCTGGTTGAGTAAGACAAAAAAACCAACTTTGCAAACAACTCCCTGATGGTCCTGGTTAGTGCACAGCTCAGGTTATTTTCTGCCTTTGGAATAAAGCAAATTCATCAGAGTTCCAGCCTCCAGAAAAAAATCCTGGTGAAGGAAGAATTGTAGCACATGGCTGCTCAGCTCTGCCCTTCGGCAGCTGGCAACAGCCAGTGACCATTATCTGATCACACACCACATACATTCTGATCACACACCACATACATTCACTGCATCCCCAGTCCTTACCCTCTTCCAGCATCACCCTCCCTCCCCACCCACCCCCGTATTCTACTCACCAAGGCCTCAAACTTTCTCCCTTTCCATGATCCCAGCCCTCTAAGTATTCACATGTGAAGTTTGTTTTCTTTTTGGAAATTCTCTGATTCCTTTCAGGCTGTTTTCAAATTACTCTGCCCCCCACCCCCAATTAAAAGTGCTGTTACAGAGGCAGACTTCAGCAAGATGCTTTGCTTCCTTCACGTCTGCCCTACTTGGACCTGAAAGAATGTTGGCTGAATATTGGATATCCTCAGAAATCATCCAATTACAGCGAAAGCTGCCAATCTACAAACCCTTGTGCATTCTCACTGTCCACACACTATATGATTTTTTGAGTTGTGAATCAGGGACACAGCTACTTAGAGTTGCCAACTCTTTGTTGTGTTTTAATACTGCGTTTCCTGTGCTTCGCTGTGAAGCAGTGGAAGCCGTAAGTAGCCTGAAACAAATGGCTGGGCAACAGTGAGGAAAATCGGAGATGGAGACTGATTCCCAAATTTGGCAGGTGGTAAAGAAGCAGGGGGAAAGAGAAGATAAAAGGAGCTCTGTCACATGAATCCCTCGTCAAATGACTCCAAGTAGCCTAGTATTGCTCCCCATTAGTGAAATAGCATGCAGTTTCAAGGCAGTGCAAAGTCTGTGAAATTTAGAGCATTTAAAATAATGGCCTTGAATAGAAAGGGTTTTTACTTTACCTACTGCAGAGCTTTTGGTCATTTCTGCTTTGGTCAAAAACCCTGATGAATTGCTGATGCTTTCAATACAGCTGATAATTCTTTAGTCGTAAATGGTAAAATGGCCACTGCTTTTTGAGGAGAGCATATGAGGAGAGCCCAGCAGGCAGCACCACTCAGAAAAAAAACACATTACCTTCAATTTTCATGTTAGATCCTTTCATGCAACAACTCAGCACAGTTCCAGCTGAGTCCCTCCCTCAGTTGTGACTGTACACAGAGTTTAAAAAACATTATCTTCATGCTGGCTACTTTGTTGACCTTGCCTGTATGTGCAACATTTATAGGCAATAAGTCTGCCTTTTTTTGCAGCACTCTGGTGCACAGAGCAGCCATGAAATAAGTGTGTTACAACTGCGAGGAAAATGAACTACAGTTCAAGAAACACAGGTTGGGAAGGAAGCAGAGGTTTCTGAAGGTGATGTTCACTGATCTTCATTGTTTTCAGGCTAGAGTAGCCTCACATTTAGTGAGATGCTCTCTTTGTCTTCTCGAAGTGGTTTCTGTCCACCTGGACCCCTGAGCTACCTGGCATTCCCTCTCCCTCCTGCAGATATACCCGTGGGGATGCTTTTATGATTACCTCTGATTCCTTAGAATGAGCTGCAGAATGTTAATTTAAATTATTAGTCAATTAATTGACTAACCATTGAACATTATGAACCTGGAATTATTAATTATTATTACTCCTGCCTTGGGTGACATTTTAATGAACAGGACTGAGGGATCACTCATAACAGTGGTTCAGCAGATTGGTCTCCCTGATGAAGAACGCAATGGCCATAGGTCCATTCCTCCCAAGGAAAGCAGTGAAAAAGTTGTATGCGTAAGTCGGGCAGATTAAATAAATTGCAATTTCTGGTAATTGAGTATCTGGGGAGCACAGGTATGGCTAGTCAGCACTGGTAGGCTGGACAATTGCTCCTTCTCCTAAATTCATCAAGTTACAGAGCTTGGGTTAGGTATCTGCTGTAGTATCCCAAAGAGAAGAAGGGCTATTGGCTACATGTGTGAATTTCCCTGTGGAAAAGTTTCAATTAAATGATAGTCTGCCTCTTATCTGCTTTCAGATAACAGACAAGCCCAGCGGAAAATTCTGCATACAACAGATTCTCAGTCCTGACTTTTCTTTATGAAGCCAGACCCCCAATGACTGATGCCTAGCCAATGAATCAAAGCAGTTGCCTGCACAAGGTATTGGATGAACTCAAGTTACAAACAAGTATGTAAAAAACAGGACTTTTTCTCAATCATTAGGGGGAAAAAAAGAGCTAAATTTGCCAGGTAGCTCATTAATAATGAACAATTTGATTAGGTCCACATCTGGGTTTCCTGGCTTTTTTTCAGGGCAAGACAGCTGGCTTGTCTTGAAAGGGTGTTTTAATACAGAGATCCGTATTAATGTTATGTTTCTTTTAGGTGTTGTACATTAATACTTCAAACACAGATTGCTGGCAGGCAGTATGAGCATGGCCTAGTTTTTTAATGCAAAAGATCACATTTCCAAGTATTTTTAAAAGCCCACATTACTGTTGGGGAAAAAGAAAGGAGGGGGGAATTAAATAAATAAAAACACCTGGCAACTTCCATTGTTGGTGTAAAAAATATATTGTTTGTATACCAATGTCCTTGGCAAGTCATGCAAAAGCAGTTAAACTTAAAACGTTGTGGGTTTTTTGTTGTTGGGTTGTTTTGTTTTGTTTGGGGTTTTTTTGGTGGATTTTTTGTTTGTTTGTTTTGTTGGTTTTGTTTTTGTTTGTTTGTTTGTTTTCCAGAATTTAATCAGCAAAATTGAAAAAAATGTCAGCAATATTAATAAAAATTTCAACAGTAAAGGCTGCTGACAAAAAGCCAGAACAAGCCTAAATGCCTGGAGACTGGAGGAAAAAGAATGGGCAGTAAATGAACTGGTCCTCACTCTTCATATCATTTAAAGATATTTGAAGTGGCAACTCTGAAAAGAATATAAATTTATAGAATAGAGAGACACATATTTTTTCGTTTGCCAAACATGGTCTGAGAAAACAATGGCGTGCTTGGAGCAAGAGACTCTCTTTGCTTCCACAAGAGCAAAGCAGCCACTGGGAAAATGTTAGGAGCAAGCCACCACTAAAGAAGTAAATCACAAATAACCTCTAAAAGAAAAATTAGACAAAGATAATAACAGTCAGCAGAATTTGCAAAGTTGTGATGAGATTGTAGACTCAGAACCTGGGAAGGTCTGGGACATTGTGCCCAGTGACTTATCATGTATATGTCTTCTCAGTGCAAGTTATATTTGGGTTTTGCAAAAAATTGAAAATTATTGGTGTTTTTAGAGGAAGAAAGTGCATATAAGTCAGCTTTTGAGGTGCATTTACAAAGTTTGGTAGGTGAATGAGGCTAGGTGCTCCAGCGGTATACTTCAAAGTAAAGGACAGCAGTTCAAGAACACAAAGAGGTTCAGAGGAGGCAGAAGCTTCAGGTGTCAACCACAACACAGGAAGAGTGTGGTGGACATAGGAGAAAACACTGCAGGGTTCGCCTCGTGAACAGTGCCAGTAGTGAAGTCTGAGCTTGGTGGCAAACAGCAGGAGCCAAGTATTTATGCAAGTAGTCTCGAGCAGTTCAAATATATTGCTGATAGAAAGGCATGAATAAACCCATGTTTGGCTCAGTGCCGTGAATTTCATTTTGTCAAAGGTTGGAGTTGAATAACTCCTCCAAAATAGGCTGCTGGATTTAGACAGTGTTTCCTTGTATATAAAGCACTTAGTTGAAAGGGAATTGAAATGGTAGGGCAAAACATGGCAGAGATGGACTGAACCCACAAGTCTTGATCTGGTATCCAACTTCAGGGTGTTTAAAACCAGACAATCGACTTCTATAGAAGGGGAAAGTACCTTTTCTAACACATCTATCTGTCATCCCTCACAAACACAGAATCTGCAAATTATGATGTGAGCATCAACAATTCAGTTACAGCATTACTCAAGAAAACAGCTATCACTTACTCATGACATTTTTTTTTAATCTGAGTTTGGAATATGGAAATGTAATCTATTTGCCTGTTGACACCTACTCATAAGAAGCCACCAGAGCTTTGTATGAACTCCTGCTTTGCAGCAGCAGAAATTTTGCCATTCGTTTCACTGGGTCCATATTTTATAAGGTAAGCCCAAAAATCATTAATAACAACTGTTGCTAACTAGGAGCATTCCATGTCTTGGTTTCTTGCAATCATTGCTAAGTAGGAGTGTTTCACGTCTTGGTTTCTTCGCCTCCTTTTAGTGGTGACTTTATTCTAACTTTTAAAAATTCCTGCTTCTTACAGGAAAAAGAACATTTGGCTTTATTTAGGTTGGTTTTCTCATTTTGGATCCACAATACAACTTCTGTTCTCTCAGACTATTAAAAAACAACCTATCATTTTTTTTTTTCCTGCCAGCTGTGGAAGATCCTGTTCTTTTTTCCTTCAATTACACATGATTTTATAGCATGTTGTCTGAAAGAATGGTTGTACCAGCCATCTGTAGAGGAAGAAACTGGGCACTACTTCTATGGAAGACTTGTCATTAAGGTCACCACTGTAATGTCATTTTTCCTGTAACACATTTTGAAAGGTCTCTTCATGCATCAGTGAGAAATGAGGAATGTAAAAATCAAGGGATTATTCTGGCTCCATTAATGATAAAGCTCATCTAAATGCTGCTGTTGATCCTCAAGTGTTTCTTTGACTTGAGTCAATGACATTTATGCTTACACCAATAAATTGTTTCTTGAGAATTTTGATGTTTGTCTTGGATTGAATTTTCCAGTCCTGTTTACTTTTCAAAATTACACAAAAACTGAATACTTTAGTACATTTATTTTCATAATACCCTGTGAGCTGAGAAAGGTTCTGTAGAGAAAATGCCTTCAATTTAGACAAGGCTTTAGTTATAAAGCCCATGATGATGGATCCTGTGGATTCTGAGGTGATGTTAGTTGCCAGAGTAATCCTCTCCATTACTTTGAGTACACAAAAATGATTGTCTTGATTTTGGCTCTCTGCTAATGAGACCCATGCTGACAGAGTAGCCAGAAAATTAGTTTCTAGGAAATCACAGAAATAGCTGGTAACCTTCCCTAAAATAGTGACCATAGGGTTAAATGGCTTTAAAAGCTCAAGTTTGAATTTAATAGCAGCTTACTACGTTATTTTCTCACAGTTTTGTTTTGTTTTTTACTTTTGCACTTTTAGATAAACCTTCCAGAACTTCCTCGACCCTCTGACCTATAGCCTTGATGTAGAAATACTATTCTTCAGTTTCTTGCCATAAAAAAATGTAGAGAGTTTGAGTACATGACTTTTGAAAGAAATTTAATTTGCTATGGGCAACTGGAAGCAAAATTTTTGGTGGAAGCTTGGCTGCCGTAATAGCTTCTTATACCTACTTAGCCAGTTCCTGATTTTCATGAATCTTAACTTTTAGTACAGAAATACAGAAGACTGTCTTATCTTTTTAAAGGACAAAAGAGTTAAGAAAGGGAAAGATTTCCATAGAAAAAGTAGGACCAATGCAAGCTCTGACCTGTAGTGCCGATGTTGTGTGTAATGTTTGTCTATTTTACTCTTCATTTTTATGGAAGGACTTCCATTAAAGCCATGAGGTATTACCTTTGCTATAATAGAAGTGTTGCAAAAACGAAATAAAATTTAAAAATGAGGATTCTTGGGCTTCCTTTCTGTTGATGCATGTTTTCAATGTATTATTTGGTTTCTAAACCACATCCAAAGAGACAAAATGCCAGAACAATAAAATATTCCTCCTTGTTTGCAGAACAATTGGCTTCTCATGGCAAAATATTGGATGCACTGGAAGCCTATCCTCAAAAAGTAGCAGGGATCTGCAGAGAAGAAAATACCCCAAATAGAAACATGTCTGAGCAGAGAAACACTAATAAGGTAGGGGAATCTGGTAAGGAGGAGAAACCAAAACACTTGTCTTGATCCCAGTTCTCCTTAATTCGGTAGGAAGACTTGTGAACTCCCACTCCATAGAAGTGAACTTCTATGTACAAAAATATTCCTCAAGGCAGAGAAAGTATGAAAGTCCTCTAAATGCAGTGAAAATAAAGTAAGCAGAAAGAAAAACTTCTTCCCTTGTACTATTATTTTTTCCATTCTTCAGTTTCAGCTGGCTGACATTTAATATTGTTTATTATTAACAGAGCCCCATTGCTGTAGTTCTCCCAGTTTTAAGTCATGAGAGGGCATAATGCAGAGCATACACGTTTGTCATGAGACCATAACTGTAGAAATTCAACTAAAAATATAACATTTGTTCAGCATCAGCAACAGAAATGTACTGCCATGCCACAAAAAGCCCTGCAAGACTTTGGCTGCAAGACACTGTCCCACCCACAGCCAAATGTTAGAGACCGTAACAGCTCCAGCATGTCCCTATTTGCAGCATCAGCTGGAACCCAGAAGAGACAGATTTAAACAAATAAGTGTCACAATCAGTGCCAACCAGAGACTGTCCTGCACAAATTTAACTCCAAGATCATACTAAATAGCATCTACCGAAACTCAGGAATAAGCATGCTAAGAATGAAAGAGCTGCCATGCTGAGTCAGACCACAGGTCCAGCCAGGTACCACAGCTCCAACAGTGACCGTTAGCAGTTCTTTGGAACAGAGGACAAACCATTAGATATACCACATTTTAAACCGTTCAGCTTCCAGAAGTTGCCTTTATGTTTCAGTGTACCGAGCACTGGTGATACCCTTCACTACATTGTATAGGTATAACCCCTGGGACATTTCCAAGCCTTTTGCAGTTGCGTTTTTTTGTTTGTTTGTTTGTTTTTTTCATCAAGACTCAGAAACATAGAGGGAAGGAACAATGAGGCTAAATGACTCGAAACATGTGTGGGAAGTTTACAGTTAGAAGCACGACTGGAACTCAGGAAATGGCTAATCCTTCCAGTCCTCCTTGAGAAGCTGTAGAAAACTATGGAGTACTGACATCAGCAGAAGCCCAGACAAATTTTATAGGGTTCAGTGAAAATTTCTCTAACATCCTTACATGTGGGTTTTTTTGTTTCCTTTTTTCCCTCTGTAGATTTTTAACCTATTTTGGAAGAACAGGATATTCTCTTGTATATTATAGTACTTTTTTGTTTGATTTTTAAGTCTGAAAAAAATACTGAGTATATCTTCATGGTTGATGCTGAATAACCTCAAATGTTTCATGTCATTAAAGACTATATGATCTGAGATCTGTTTCTAGAGACCATCCAATGTCTAAGCCAATGGGATAAGACCATGCATGAAGGACCTTATAAGAGCTGGTTGGTTCTAGACACAACATTTTTAACGGAATATTGTCAGCACGTGTTGTTCTGTCAAAGCAAAACACTTTTTAAAATTTATTACAATGAAGTTTATGTCTAGAAGAAGATTTTTAAACACTAGTCAGCTGTCTGCAGAAAAAAAGGCCAGGTTTGATTTTTAAATGTTTTCAATCCTGTCGAAATACAAAATCAAACACCTGTGGCAGATACATAAGGCTATGTGTGTGCCACCATTGGTCCATCTGCAATATATTACATTAATTTATTACTCTGGGTGGTTTTCAAAGGAGATTCATTAGACAGACAGAGTCCATTGCACAGTTAAGAAACTGTTTTTCTTCCCACCATTCTAATTTTCTCTTCTTCTCAGGTTTCTGTTTCCTTTCATGCTATGGCAGGGATATTAAGTGCTGGTGAGACAATATTTGGTCCAAAACCAGTCAGTCTGTTCTGGGCAATTAATATGGATTGTGAGCAATCCCTGACCCAAGTTTTTTGGGTTGGATAAGCTGTAAGAAGTGGTTAATTATCTTCTACAGCTCATATCTGTTCAATGAGGAGTGGAATTTCTCATTTATACAGAGTAAGCCCATGAGTTCTGGCATTGTCCTAAAAGAAACAACAACAAACCCCCCTCCCCAACCTCCCGTTTCTTAAAGGAACAATGTTTTTTCACACTTCTGTCTGTGAGTTAGAATATGAATTTTTGTAGGAGGCCATATGAGGAGGCTCTGGTAACTGTTGCTAATACAGATAACTGCATCCTAGGAATATAATCAGGGAAAGATACACCTTGCTAAGGTTCAGCCCCTTTGGGATTGTTCTCATCTTTCTAGACAACAGGTAAAAAATCAGCTACAGTTCTCCATGTTAGCAGTTTTTTAGCCTTGTGGTTTTACTGTCACGTGAAATATATGAAGCTTCGTAAAGAAAGCATGGAGAGTTACATTTGTTTCTACTAAATCTCTCCCTCTGCTCAAAGTAAAGCCATCTCACCTGGTCTGTCCTGTCTGCAGAAACAAAACAATAGACATGTGTTCTTACGTAGGCTGGAATTCCTGAAAATTTCCTTCCTGAACCATATCTGACTTGAGTCACATATTCAGTAATCACGGTTGTAGTATAATATGTGGGGCACTTCTTTTCTCTAGGGAAAACCACAAATGCTGCCTCTTCATACCACAGATTAGCAGTTTATGGAGAAATCCAGTGGCTAAATCATGAAGTTGAGAGTACTTAGAGCCTGTTGTGACATGGTTTTTGAAATACTTTCCTTTCTCTTTCCTTCTGCCACTCTGGACACTGCTACACCAAATAAAAATTTCTGTCATTTAAAACACAATCAAAAAGCTCACACTGCTTAGCCCCAGGTTGTCACTTGAGGTTTTCATGACGAACATTTCTTGACATCTGGTAACAAGTTGCAGCTCCTGTCTGAAGAAGTCCCTCTGAGGTTAAAGGCTAATGATATCAAAAACTAGGCTGTCTGGTTTATTGTAAGACTGTTTGGTTTAGATCAAGCTCTTTGATATAAGTGAAACTGCCTCATCTGGGAAAGGAAATGACTTAAAAGTGATGTAGCAGTTCTTAAAGGGAGTCAGACAGTGGGAGATGTATACAACTTGGCTGGCTTGCATGCCGTATTTAATTTCTTTTGCTATTAACTTATCAGACGGTGAAAGGAGAAACAGCATTTCACAACAGCTTTTACTATGCAGTTTGCTAAAAATGAAGAAATAAAGTGGGTGTGTCGAAAGCAATGATGCAAACAGAGGAATTTTCACATTATCATATCAGTCATCACTTTCACTGACAGCAGAGCTTCCCTGACTCAGACATGCGTTAGGGAAACCGGGACAGACACGAATGAGCTGTAAGCCCCCACCCTGCCCATGACATGGAGAATGTCTCCCTCCTACCTCCGTCTGGGAGGAGGTTTATTTATGAAAAAAGCTGCCCGGCGTCTGAGGGATGACTGATTCCTCCAGAAACAAAAGGGTTTGAGTTCCCTGCATTAAGAAAGACACTCCCTAAGTGGTTCCCTCTTCCATTCCTCCTGCAGCCAGATGTGCGCCCCCACATAATTGCAGGGCAATGTCGCCACCAGGGAGCCCTGCTGACGGACCTTCAGATAACCAGTGCAATCTGCTGGCCACTGCAGGGTTAGCAGACAGCCTACATTGATTCAGCGTGCCAGAGACCCCAAGACAGGTAGTGCTGCGGGATGTGTCCAGGACCTACTGGAAGGCAACGTCACCCCCTGCAGCTGCTGAGCCCCAGGGCATCCTGCTGCCCCACGTGGCCTCACCCACTTGACCCTATCCCATGGTTCAGGAAAACTCTACCTCCAGCATTGGAAACTAAATGGCTTGAGGAGTCTTGAACCATGGAAGTCATACCTGAGGCTTGGATATAGCATAAGGAAGGTTTCTTGTCCTGATCTTCAAAATTACAGCATGTCTTGATAATCCCTTAACATAAAGATGGAAGTAGTGTAAGGTTTCCAGTCAAACACCTTATCTGGGATGACTTTCACTCCAAAAGAAGACATCTGGACCCTGGATCAATGGCCTGAATATAGGCACAAGGTACCATTTTAGACTCCAGAGAGTTTCTTTCCCAGCCAGCCGCTTGCCTATGGGTGTGAGTTTCCCATAGACCCTGTCACATCTGCCTTGAACAGATGTCTTGGATAGCACTGTATGTATGTTTAGGCAACTGAATTCCCCTATTCTGGACTCAAAACTATCTAAGCAAACACCTGTTTGGAAGTAAAAATATGGTGGAATAATTATTCCACTTTCTTGGAGGTACAAGGTACTAAAGACATGCAGGTACAGTAAGTTACTGCTGATTACAGGCAGTTCAGGACACAAAGAACTGAAAAGTGAAACTGGTGACTACATCATGAAATGGATATTTTTCAGCTTCAGTTCCAGCCATAGCTTAGTTCAGCAACCTCCTGTTCTCCTAGCAATCATATCATGGTATGGACTGTAGAATTACTGGTATTTCTGTACTATTAGAGTGCCAAAAACCCTAGCAACCATGAAAGTCCCATTGTGCTGGGTGTTCAAAGGTTACACTGTGATGGACAGCCTCTGCCTCAACCTCTTCACAGTCTGTAGTGGGACAGAGATGAGACGAGGGAGGAAAGCTTATTAGCAGGTACATCAGTTCCACTGAAATCAGTAGCAGACTAGTTGTTTCAGTACTTTAGTGACTTGGGTATCCTGGGTTTTTTTATTATGGGTCTCACTCTCAAACAAGAGCTGTAGATGTACTGCAGGCATCTGAATTTTAATTGCATTAAACTAGTTTGGACCAGCTGCATGGTGCAGTTGAGTTTTGCTTGGAAACAGAGCCAATGATATTGTTATACATCCATCATAGCTTACAGGGACTTCTGGACAGTAAGCACATTGTCTCCCTAGTGCCTGCCCATCCATGTCAGAAGTCAGTGCAAACCACACCTAGAAAAGTGATAAGTGTTAACAGGATGTGATTGGCCAAAAATAAAGAAGTGGAAATCTTAAGTGTTAATAGACATCCTACTGCGATTAGGAAGAAATCATAGATTCTTTCTCATGAGAGATGCTTGCCATAAGTAGCTGGAGGAACTCTCTGGTGATATACTCCAGGCATCTCCTGCTCCAGCTGTTGTCTTTTCTTTCTGCTAGATGCATTATCATGGAGAAGATGATGTTAGACACTTTACCAACATAAACCACAAACAATATGTGAATTGCTTTAATTCTGAACTGCTGGCCAGAGAGGGATCCACAGACCCCACAGCCATGGGGCTGGCACAATCTTCTTAATTAATCTCCCTTTTCACCTGCCTAGTTGCTCATTTGTCCCTCCCTCTCTTCAGCACAGGCAGGGGACCACCACATGCCACAGGACAAATGGGACATCTATCATAAGGCATTTGAAGGTCACCCCCATGTTTTTGGGATATGTTAATAACAAGGCAAGCATTGAGGATCACAGGCCACTTCTTTGCAAGGTCCTGGGAAGCTCTCTCATCCTTGTTGCATACTCAACAGCAGCTTTCACTCACGAGCAGCAGCACATGTGGGTATTTCCATGTGTCCAGCTTGTGTAGCAGGTTGTGGTTCTTCACTGTGAATATAGCTACCTGCAGGTAGAAAATTAATTGTATTCCCTGTGGCTTTTGTGTGCTGTGAAGAGCAATTGCCCACCACATAGGCCCTTCTGGCAGAAGAGCCCACACAAAATATTATTTGAATGCTGAAAAGAAACCATAAACCTCTGATGCTGGAAATCCCATGCTCTTTTGGCTTGAATGTTTAGCAGCTATTCAGGGTTTTTCTGTGCCGTGTTTCTGTTTGGAGGAAGAGCTAATAGAGCCATGCAGAGTCTTTGTGCAATCTTATTTATTTACCAGAAGTGTGTGCCAGGTCTCCTTGCCCCACAAAAACTTCTTTCTCCTTACCGAGAAATGCAAATGTGCCAGAAGCTTGTTGCTTGATTTTTTCCAGATTAAACATTTTGCATCCCTGGCTTTTTCTTGTCCTTCTCTGTCACACCTCTCTGCTCCCTGAGTCACAGTTGGTCCAACAGAAATTGTTCATCCCATGTAACTTAGCTGCTCTCAGCCATTGCCATAACAACTTCTGCCTTTGGGAGGCCCTCCAGTTGTCTCAGTTAGCTCTACCCCAAGGAACATCTTGTGTTCTATCCATTTAATCTCAGTAAGAGGTTTTTCCAAAAGATACATTTTTGTCGCTACATGAGTGATTGCAGAGTAGTCTTATTGCATATGTTAGAAAGGAATCAAATTAGATGATTACAGCAGTCACTTTAGGCCTTGCAATCTATGAATAGAGCCTTCAGGCTGATAGACTGATGGCAATTTTAAAGTTTTCCACACAACCACTGAAATCAAGGAAGAAAATTCAGTTTCCAGGAGACTAAGATCAGGTTTCTTTTTTTTTCTTTTCTTTTTTCTTTTCTTTTTTTTTTTTTTTTCTAAAGAAAATTCTCCTTCAGCACTATGGGCTGAGGTCAGTGTGGGCTTAATTGTAAGTATTCAGTATCATCACTGTCCACAGAGGCCATGCTAGGATGCTTAAGAATATGACTGGTATGACTGGTTGCAAGACTTTCATAGGTCTTACTCTACTTTTTTCTCTTTCAGGGCTCCTGAGTGTTCACTACTCACACCTGTGTGTCTGGTGTGCACACAATCAGAGGAAAATTCAAATGGGAAGGAAGAGACCTCTGGAGATCCAGCCTCCAACTGACTGGTCCCTCCTAAGAGCATGGCCAACTCATCTTCATCAGAGCCCCTGTTCAGCTCAGTTTGGAACGTCTCCAAGGAAGGATACAGAAAAACGATGGCTGAGTCATCCTCTGCATCCCTTTCTTTCAGATAAGTGGTGCCCTTTCCCAGCAACCAAACCATATTATTGCTTTTCTCAAAAATTGTTCCAGTACCTTAGCATGGCGCTTGCTCCCTTATGTCTGGATGTGCGTACTAGATGAGACTGTATCAGCACCCTGTGGAGAGTTCTTGGTTGAGCAATGCTAACCGATGCTCAGTGTAGTTCTTAAAGCGCAGACCTCTCTCATTGCCCTCATATACATTTGGTGAAGGGTGATTGAGTCCGTCTCTTCTGCCCCTACAAGCCCATAAGTCTGAACATGAAACCTCTCTGTTTCCATGGAACATCTCCATTTGGGGAAATGAAAGCAGACCCTGACCACCCTGCTGAATCTTCAGCCATTAATGTGGGAGACTTTATCTTCTTGCTGATGGACAGGCAGGAGGGAGCCGTGCTCATGTGCTGCTTTGGGCAGCCTGTGCTGAGCCGTCCCCCAGGCAGCAGAAGCCTGGCAGAGCTGGTGAGACACTTGAAAACCAGGCACATATGTTATTATAATAACATGAACTGTAGAGCCCCACTCTGAATTTGGGCCATAACACCATAAATGCAGAATATACAGTAGTAATGATCTGGATGGAGCAAATAACCTGAGAGCTTACCGGGTGGGAAGAACCACCTATTATGTAGGCTATTATGTAGGAAAGAGCCACTTTTTGGAGGTTTAGTTGCTGATGCTGGCAGGAGGTGCATCTGCAGCCTGGCAGCCTTATTGCTATCTAGAGCAGCTGGTACGATGTGCTCCCTTCAGTCTCTCCAGGCAGGTGGCTTTTTTGGGCTATGCTCTGCAGGATCAGGGTCAAGGCCACCAAAACTTGGTAGCCAGAGGAATGGATGTGATTAGCAAGTTTTGAGGGAAAGATATGGTCAGGTGAGGACAATTCTTCGATCTCAGGAAAATTTATGAGATTTTTGACATTTTTTCCCATCCCGTGTCATAATGCAAAAGAAATTCTGACTACTACTTTTTTTGACAAGTGAAAAGAAGTTTGGGACAATCCTCATGCATTGTTTAAATGTGTTTGAGATACATTGTTTTGAATTTTATCTGAATATTATTTCCCTAAATAGCTTGCATTATAAATTTTGCAAAAATCATTTGAAGCTAAAAACTAGGCTTAAAATTTGATCTTGGAAATCACAATCAGTTTGTGTGTTTGGTTTTGGTTTTAGTTTTGTTTTAAATGAACCAAGTAATTAAATCAACTTAATGGCTCCCTCCCCAAAAAGTCTTACATTGACAATTTTTCATTTTTAGGGGTAAAATGTTTCACATTAAGAGTTCTCAAACATATGGGGTACCCCTTTATTTAGCCTTAGTCCCCTTAGGACTTCCTCCATGATGCAGACATTATTGTGTCTGTCTTCCTACAGATGACGGAACGCCTGTGGAGGTCCTGCGGAAAAGTGAAATGAACTATCTACCATTTGTGAGCTGGAAAATAAAATTGATAATAAGTAGTAGAAAATCACCTACTAACAAACCCAAATGCTGTAACAAACCTGTCCCCCTTTAGGAAAAAAAAATGGTGTCCCATTCCAAAATTAGAGGAAGCCAAATAAAAGGAAAGCAAAATATAAATATTTACAACACTTTCTGCCTGTATAAATATATTTATTTTAAAATAAAAAACTAGTCAGGTATTTTTGAGACACTACACACAAAAAAACCCCTAACAGTCCAAGTTTTTGTGAAAGCAGAAAACCTCATTGTTTTCAGCATCATGTCTGGCTAATGCCCTACCTAATAAATCTCCTCTCAAATTTAATTAAATATACAATTTATTTAACACAGAACTGCACATGTATAGATTCAGGAGGCTTAGCACCACTTCTGGCCAACTTGTGTGCTCTGGGGACTCCAGCTCCAGCATGCAGTGGAAAACTCATCCCTGATTTAGCGTCAGAGATCTTACTGTTGCCTCAGAAAATGAGATGAGTTTCAGATGTTGGGGCAAAGCCAGCAAAAACCTGAGTACTCACAACGAGGGCAAGACCTGTGAAAGGACTCAGCTACCTGTAGCTCTTACTGCAAGAAGCTGGCCATAATTACAAAGGCAGATGAACAACACAACATGCTGCATAGGTCCAGATTCTCAGAAATTTATTGAGCTTCCTAAATGAAAGTGAAGTGTACTGACAGGCAGCTGCAAGGGAGTGAGCAAAACTAAGCCACCGTAATGGTGGGCTTGCTCCTGGTTGTGCTTAAGGACCACAAAGTAGGATGCCAGACTGCCTATTAATGTCTCGTGACCACCAGAAGTGTGATCTTGCAGTGAGTCTCTCTGTCTTGGCTGATGAACCACCTGAAGACAGCTCAGTTATTTCAGTCACTTGTGATCACTTCACCATTCCCAGGCAACTCGTTTTTGAAAACCCAGCCACAATCCTAAAAGCTGAGGTATGCTGAAAATCCTGGCCACAGGGAGGACAAAATCCCATGCTTCTATTGACTGCTTGTTTTGAAAGGACTCAGTCCAAAACACAGAGAAATCCAAGGAGTGATTCCCATTGAGTTAGCAGGCTTTGAGTGAAACCCAAAGTGCTTAATATTAAACTCCTCAGGAGCATGTGCCAGTGAAGCTGGTGAGGAGTCCTTGGGCAACAGGCTCTTTTTTCCACAGCTATTCCATACCCAAATGTCTGTTTGCTTCTTTGGTCCTCCCTCAGGAGCTCCCACATGAGTGAGGGTCAGACCATCCCTTTTTGGATTCTTGCAATCTCTCTGCTCCTTTCCTGCTCCACTTCCTAACCAGGAGATTCCCACCATGCCTGACCTGAGGTTTAAACACTCCTCCGGGGAGCCTTCCTGACAGCCGCAATGCTGGTTTTTGGCAGGACCCTTCTCTGATTCTCTTCTCCAGAACCATCGTGTCCCCATAGCAACTCAAAGTAACAACTGAGATGCATTATGCTGTCTTTCCATTCTTTTGGTGCCTGATTATAAATGTAGCTGCCAGCAGGTAAATTTAAAATGAATATAAGGCAGGTCTTCACACAGCTGGTAGCTGGCCAGCATAGTTTGCTACCACAGGAGTCCACAGAATTGAAGAAATTAAGTCTGAAACTGATTGAAATTGGAGTCGCTTGTGGAAATCTCATCCCACTTTTCACATGGGTTTGATGGGCAGAGGAAGCGATCCAAGAGTTGCAGCTCTCACTCTGTAGAAGATTCAGCTGTGGTGTGGTTACAGTTTCCTAACATTAATTTTGTTCAAAAGTATTCTTAGTTTCAAATTGTGCCCATCAGGTAGGGTGTTACCTGCATTATGTCTTTGAATGGGGCACCATTGTGAATGCAAGCAGCTGATGGCAGTGCCCATAATAAAGTTTGTTCATTATATCAGTTTAAAAAGTGCCAGGGAATCCAAAAAGACCATGTTCACCCTCAGCTTGGTGATCTCCAAGCATCAATCCATGACTTTACGATGCTCCAGGCAAAGTCCGTTCTGGTCTTTCAAAGTTCCTGCTCTTGGGAAAGGAGGACTAGCAGATACCAACGAAAATATTAATTTTAGCCCTTCTGTCATTTTGAGGCTTCATGAAGATGTTTTTTTTCCTATTAATTCGAGTCACTCAATACAAGGATATGATCATTTGAGCGGAATGGTTTATCACCAGCAGAGAAAAATCATGGGCATGAAACTTTCAGCCAGAAACGGATGTCTGTCTGGGGGAAATCCTCCCTGTCAGCTCCTCTGCATAGTGGAGGTATCTTCTTGTTGTCTGAGCAAAACTGTGGGAAGGAGGTCTGATCGTTTTTACATGAATTTTCCTAAGAAAACTCTTTCTCTTCACAGGCACCTATTTAAGCCTGACACTATTAATAACTCTCAAAATATCAGAAAGCTCTTAAAATCAACCAGAAGTGCAAAGAAACTTTCCCTGGGAATGCTTTACTGCTTTCTTAGAAGTGCCAGACCTTGTGCCTACTGCAAGTGATAATTTGGTACAAGGTTTCTTTTCTCAGCATGAAATACAATAGGAGCTCCTCCAACTTCCACAGCAGTGCATGTACCAGCACTTAACAGACCAGCAGTCTTCAAAGACCTGGATTCTCTCACCCACCACAAGTGCTCTACCTCCTTTCTCATCTCCACCCTTTTCTGCTCCATGAGATACCCACATGTGGGCAGATAGTCTTGCTACGAGAAATGACAGTGCCACATATAAGAATATTATTATAACACCACTTACAGCTATGACCTCATATATCCATTTCTGGGTGACTTATCTTTTTTCCCCTGTCTTCTTGATGTATGTTTCTGCTATATCAGATAATGCTTGAAAAGAATCAGAACTCCCTGCAACACTCCCACCCATTTTTTAATATAAACCACATTTTCTCCAGAAATTTTGCTTGACAATCTCGGATTTTTCCTGTCATGGGCTGTCATGACATACCCATTGTTTTCACCAAAACTGTTCCCTTCCTGGTGCTATAGACCAGTTCTAGTCAGCATTTACTACCAGTTGTACATGGAGTTGCAAAACACAATTACTAACTCCTTCCACGTGATTTTGCAGAGTTGATTGTCCCTCTAGAGACATTTCTGTAAAGGTTATCTCATCTGAAAACGGGGTGTGTCACATTTGGAGTTGTTGCTTCCTCATGCAAATTGAAGTTAGAGATAGATTTCTCCTTTGAGATAGAGCTGGAGCTGGAGAGAGATTATTTATCTAGACTACAAAACTGCAGAGCATTTCCATCTTTTCAGGTCCCTGATATATACATTACTGCAAAACAGGAAGAGGCCAGGATGTGTGCTTTTATTTTCACTCCTTATTTTCTGCTTTATATAGTGGTTGCTTTACCACATCTAAGTCCTGGCAAGCAGGTGGCAAAACCCCGCAGAGCTCCAGCAGAAAGATAGAGATATGATCATAACCTGAACAGTGAGCTGAAAGACTCAGCCTGTGAAGAGTTTGCTAAAATCCCTTCAACCATCAGCAAGTTCTCTGAGAGATGCAGTTTTGGGATGCCTAAAATTATTCATTAATTCAGCAAGAGAACACAGTGGGGGAGAAAAAAATAAACCACACACAAACAAACAAACGAACAAACAGAAACCTTTTGTGTTTTCTTATAGGATTTTCTTAGTGAAACGATGCAACTTTTAGCTCTTTTATGGAAAGCCTGGAGTGCTCAAAGAATAAACCAATTTTGACATTTGAATGTGTACATTATGTCTCCAAATAACTGACTAGCATGTAAGAGAATCACCAAATGCCTTGCAAGGAGTTTATCTGAATTAGAACAGCTAAAGGCATTTCATGTTTGTGGTGGTAAATTTGTGACCCCAGATTCACTCAGAACTTCACATTTTGCACAAATCCTTTTCCGTAACAACGCGTTACATACCGATGACACCAGAAGGCAGGAAGTGTAGGAAACAATAAATTCCCATTGTTGACACAATTCTCTTTCATAAATTAAACCAGACATTTGCTGACAAGCCTGCCACAAATAATATTCAGCAATTGCGACTCCTATTATTAAGGTTAGGAATGTGTCTAGCTAACATCAGTTGATTTTATTAAGACGAGGAAGCCTGTCTAGCTAACATGTCCTCAGGCAATCAAACAGGAAACATGATCTTTCATAAAGTTTTTGAAAATGCCTATACGTTGCTGAGCATCTATTCATGAGTGAAAGCATCAGGACTTTACCTCTCTAGTGAATGTTACTTGGACAAACGACTTAAGTAGCTGGTGCCACTTCTAAGTTCGCAACATCGTCAGTGATCTTCTATGTTTATGGGAATAAGAGAAGGAATAAGAAAAGCATTTCTAGCTTTTGTCATGTAATATTGGAAATCTAGCTGATACTGGACTGGTATTACATGCAGTTTCCCTCTGTCTTCTGGATTATTAAATGTCAGGCTCCCCTTGACTTGAAAAGACTGGCCAGAACTATCACCAAAGGGAACACCTTCTCCTGCCTAGATGGTGCACATGGTCCCACTGATAGCTCTTTGGAGCAGGTGGCAGGAGAAGTTTTTACTCTGTCCTTTAGCATAATTTGGCCTATGGTGGGCCATATGTGCAAAGTCATTGGCCAATACTACTTGCCTTTCCTCCTCCTCTAACTCGTATATGAAGAACATGAAGTTATTGGCCTTTCTCCTTGGCCCCTTTCATGAAAAATAATATCCTGTCAGTCCTCTGGGGCGTGCATTCAGGATCATTAAAACAGTAGCACTAAAAGCTTCATGAGTATTCTTCAGCCACCTCAGACTTCAGGAACCACTGGGTGGTTGTAGCTGTGGAATCTAGCTATATCAACTGCAGGATTTCTAACCATTATGTATGAGAAATTATAATTTTGTGCCTAGGAGAAGAATCTTGTGTTGGATAAAACAAGGTGTTATCCTCTCTGTCTCCAGTTTTTATACCTTCTTTTTACTGAGATTGTCTTTGTTGAGGATAGTGTCTGGTTCAATTTTTTCCTCCAGTTAACTTGTCTTAGATCAGTGTTATCATGTTTTTTCCTCTCAGTCCTCTTGTCTATGGTGGTCTGTAAGGAAAGTTTAATAAAGACAGAGAAGCTGTGAACTACCAGATGTTATACTATCTTCTCTGTTTGTTCTCAGCTGCCTAAATATCCTTGCAGGTTTATTTTTGGGTGAAAAAGAGTAATGACATAGCCAAGACACATGTGCCATCAAGCACATCTCTCAGGCTGGTCTGTGCAACAAACTGTGCAAGCTGAAGGAACTGGAATAGTTGAAAGTGGAGGTCAAACAGTGAATCTTGCAGATGAGCAGACTGGAAAAGCATGGAAGCAGCCTTGCCCCAGGGCATGCTCGGAAGAAAGGCTTGGTTGCTTAGCTTCTGTAAGTCAAGTGTATTCTCATACAATCCATGTCAGTGTTTATACAGTAAATGGACCTTTCCACGTGTCTTGCAGCTGTGATGTAGACGCAATACACTTAACCTTCACGGTAAATTTCAGGCACTCTGTAGTACCCCCTCCTGTAGTACCTGTGAAAGTCCTGTGTTGCTCCTATTCTACAACTCTGCATTTTGCAGGTGGCATTTTTGGCAAAACGCCTGGCTGAGGGGAGTATCAGGAATATCTAGAATAATATATATTTTTTAAAAAAGTAATCAGAAAAAGCAGAAAACTCAGGGGTGGAATATCAGAAAACACAAGGTTTAGGGACTATTGACAGGTCATAGAATGATAGAATAATTTTGGTTGGAAGAGACCCTCGAGATCATCAAGTCCAACCATAACGGAACTCTGGCACTAAACCATGTCCCTAAGAACCTTGTCTATGTGTCTTTTAAACCCTCCCAGAGATTGTGACTCAACCACTTCCCTTAGCTATGGACTATTAAAACCAAAGAAGCATGGGCACGGCTTCTATCCTACATATAAACCAGAATTAAAATAGCACAAATGAACCCACTATCCTTCCCTGGGCCAGCCTATCCTGCTCTTTAGTTCTCAGGAGAGAAACTAGGGAAGAGCTCCTGTAGTCTATGTCTTTCAGGACCTTCTCTCCCAGGAAACACGCCTCTGGTCCTCTCTGATCCCTCCAGGCTGAGACCCTATTTAAATCCATCAGCTGGTACTGTTGCCCCTTGGCTGATTCCCAGCTCCTCTGTGCTGCTGTCACATAGCAGGCCAGCTGCTTCCCCAAGTCCTTTCAGGGATCATGTGCTTCATTGCAACTGGACGTATTTAGCAGGGACGGTGCTGGAATGACAGTCGGCCTCGCGGAGACTTCAGCTGAGACCGGACTCAGCCCCTCATGCACAGAAAAACAGAAGGTTGCTTCAAGGGCGCTGGGCTGGCGTCCAAAAAGAAACAAGGTCAGGAGTGAAAAAGGGGTAGAGGGAGAAGTAAAAATTTTTGCCCGGTGTTGATGTCAGGCTCACCAGCCTATTCTTGTCACCCCACCCCCTTTTTTTCCATGGGGGCACAATATTAGCTGTCTTCCCTGGTATTTCCCTGGTATTCCTAAATACGTTAAAAATGAACATCTGCATGTCAAAGACCACTTCAGTCAGCTCTCCTTGGACCCGAGCCTTTGCTTTAAAATATTTATCTCTAGAAAATGCTGCCCACTGTTGTCTTCTGCTGCTAATGGCCTGGAAAATCCATCATCTATCTCCTATGCTATAAACTCACCTTGCACTTTCTAAACACAGAACAGATATTTATTGAACGTGCCTCATCTGCAGCAGTATTAGTAAGGTTACCACCTTTGTATAGCAATAGGTTTATGTCATCTTTAGGATTTGTTTTAGTGCCAATATATTTAATGTACTTATTGTCCCTACTTCTACCAAGCAGTTTTCTCTGTAATAGCTTTAGCTTTGTGTAGGAGTGTATCTGGAAGTGTATTAATTGTCTTTTCAGTTTCACTTGCTGTAGCTTGCCTTTTAATATCTGTGTTCATCTCCCACCATATTTTAATGGATACCCTCCTCTTTTTTGATTGTAGCACTGTACCACTTTGGCCATTCACAAAGTCCTTCAGTCAAAAAAATTCAATACATTTTTATTAGCTACATTTTCCTTTCCCATCCACCCCCTCAGAAGTTCCAGCTCTTTAACCTTTCTAAATCTATCTGTTACATATTGAGACTGCTTTTGTCTGCCTGGATTGAATATACTTAGTAAACCTTGGTCTCACAGCAACCATCAACTTCTTGATTGATGGTAAGTCTTTATCCATTACCATGAAAACTACTACCCAGTCGTGACAGAGTCTCTGCATTTTAGCTGTTTATTACAAATAATTAGCAACAAAATATTGATTAAACAACCACCACAACCTTCTGTGGCTTTATTTATTTTTTTATTTTAGAAGACATTGTGGCCTACAAGGGAATAAATATGCCCTCTGTGTATATGAAGTGAAAAGCCAAAGTTAATCCATCTGATCAGTTATTCACAAATTAATTCTAAAGATGCCATTAAGAATCACAGCTGGCTGTCACAGAGGGCCTCTCCTCTAGTTGAGAGGGCTCCTTTCGTTGAGCTCTTGGTCCTAAAACATACATAAATTGGGCTTCTAGCCCAGACCTATATGTATTGGAGATGCAGACAGCAGCAAGCGGCTCTGGTGAGCCAAAGATCTGCTGCGTGGACTGATGAATATTTAATGGTGAAACAGTTGAAATATTTTTATAGTAACTAGCACAGCTACTGATTGGGAACTGAAATTAATTTTCCCTTTGTACAAGTATGGTATTTTATTTCCTATCGTGCTTGTAGCTTTAAGATGCTTTTGCCATTTGTTCCTTTTGCTTTTAAGATTACAGTAGCAATGATGGATCAACACAGTTTCAAGCCTGCAAAGACTGCTAAGCCTGATACAGGGATGAATGCAGATAAATGGCATCCTTTCCAGGCAGACTTTATGGTCCAAAACCAGACACACAGGACATTCCCAGGTCACTTATGTTTTATTGCTTCAGCTGAGATAATTCAGATGATCTGTCTCTTTTATTCATCTTCCCATCCTAGAAGCCACCTGGCTTCTTCATCTTCTGTTTCACAGCCATTTACAATACAGCTGGTAGTCAAGGTTTACTGAGAGAGAAGCCAGATAAGGGACAGATGCGTATTTAATTGAAAATAAACTATGCCTGTTTGTTAGCAATAAATCAGTGAATAACACAGCCACAAGCACATAACTCTGGTCCACCTACTCACTTGTTACAGTAATAACTTAGCTCTTCAGATTTCTCCATCTTCTTGCTGAATAACCTCCTCAAGTTGTTTCACAAACAGGGTAATGTGAGAGACAGAATATTTAATTGCCCAAGCCCAAAGAGGCAACATATTCCACAATAAACCTACACAGAACTTAGGCAGAAGGCTTCATTCCACACACAATATAGCTGGCTGTCACCATGAGATGATTAAAAACTACTCCCTTGTCCTGACTTCTTGTGAGTCTGTGTAGGGACAGGACCATCAGTGTTGCTGCCTCTAATGACCCAGGCTCTTGGTGCTCCATGGCTTCAGAGGGTGTTGGTGGGCTAGATGCCTGGGAGATGTCTTAGGAGGTGCCAAAAAACAACTGAGAAGGACATGGGATTGACAGTGCAGGTGGGGGTGACAGAGGCAAAATCTAGGCAATATTGAATATGAGAGGTAGGTTTTGCAGGAGAGAGAAGCCTGGAAGAAGAAAAGGTGTTGTAAATGGAGGGGAGGTAACATTATGGTATTGGGTATGGGAAGAGAATGGGAAGACCATGGATGTCCTGCTATGGAAGGCAAGTAAGAGCTATAAGGCAAGGAAGGTGTGTGTCAGTCTATGTCAGGTAAGCTACTCTCCACACATCTGAACTAATTTACTGTGCAGTGGCTGAGTATGCAACCTGATGACCTGATGATGGTGGGTGCAATATCAATCCAGCAGCTGCTGAGCTAAAGCTGCTGGCTGTGGCTGGACTGGATCTGAGGGTTTGATGCCGACCACCAGTAGCAAAACAGTTAACTTCCATAGGCTCATATGTGGTAAGTCCTTTAATTACTCACAGCCTTCAATGTCCTTCCCAAACCATCTTTTCAGGAGACAGGAGTGCTTATGACACATGGGTCACAGGGTTGTGGGGACACAGCTATATAGCATAGGGTAGGGAAGGTGAGTATGTGAACTGTATAGTCAAGGAAGGTTATTTTTGTCGCAAAACCAGTACATTCATCCTAATAAACCAGAATGAATCCAAATATCATTCTCAGACATTCTGTTATTATTGTGGGCAAAAAAACCTATCATCCCTGGTCCAAGTTTTGCGAAGAACATAAGCCAGACTTGATATTACACATATAGCAATGGGAAAAACATAAAATGGTACACATATACTTTAAGACTTCTAAGGAAAAGTATTTTTAGGATAAACTTTTATAACTATTTTCCATGGATGCACACTATCTAGGAAATGTTACTTGGACTTCCTGTGACTGGAAACAGCCTTCAGTCTAAACCCAACAACTTTGATTAATTCTCTTCATCTTAAAGCCAAAAAGTCCAACTCAGAAAAGCTTTTGTAGTATCACTTGGATGTGGTTTTTGCTGCTTGACAAATAGGATGCTCCTTGACCACTGAGCAGCTCCTGTTCTGCACAGAGATGTTCCCCTCCCAAACTGCAGTGGGATGCTATGAAGATCCCTGGCAGCTACAGCCCTTGGGGAACCCAGCCCAGGGAGAGTGATGAGCAAAGAGCACAGAGGAAGCTGGTAGAAATCGCTCACACAATGAGCTGAAATTAAATATTGTGTTTAATGTAAAATGAACAAAAAACCCCAACGCAAAATAATTTTCCCCTGAAAAACCATTTTGATGAAAAGCTGTCTGTCAAAGCCTGGTAAGCTGCCTCTTCCTCTTGCTTCAAACCACCCCCAAAGCAAACTTTTCCTTCAGTGCATATATTTCTGCAGCCTGATAATGGCTTGGCAAGCAGTGAATTGTGGCCACTGTTACTAACTCACTAATGCCTTCTTTAGGGACAAAAGGGGCATCCCCATGCTGGTAAAATGGCACCTGTTTTGTATGAATAAGCGGAGGCGTTTAGCCAGCTTGTCCTGGTATAATTAAGGCAGTGCAAACAATTATCCCTGACTTCTATGCAGTGAAGGGTCTTTAAACCAACAGAAGAGTAATTATTTCAATTTAATTTATTTGTATGAATTCAGAGGACCAAACTGTACAACACGAAAATTTATTTTATATATATTCATTTGTTTCTATACTGTATTTTTTCTTATTTAACTATTTTGCCTAAAAAAATCTGCCTTCCACAACTCCAGTTACTGCAGTTGTTACAAAAAGTGTCTGAATTCTTGCCATGTCTGATCATAACCTGCTTTTATCTTGCTAAAATTTTGTCTTTGAGTCTAGGGCCCGTATTATCCATTCTTACAGCACCTAGCGCAGTATATCAGGCATGAATCTTAAACCCCGTGATAATATACATGTTAGATTAAAATAATAGGATTTGTGGCTTACACTCCCTGAGTTACTGGTTTCTGCTGCAGAGACTGTGATTGTTTCACCTCTACTATTCTGCTTGGGCACTCGAAGCTTCACATAACCATGCTTTGAAGTGCTTCTTCCAAGTTCACAATTTACTGTTTGAAATGTCTGATGTAATGCTATCTAATCCTTTCCAGGGCTGCAGGGAAGACAAGCTTTCAATTTGGTGAAAAATGTATTTCTGTAAGGCGATTAGAATAAAACAAAATAGAAACCAGTTGTGGAGTGATGGTTGCAAGGCAGCTTGATAAGGGTCTTTTTGAGTGAAGCAGAGGCCAGCTCCTGCCCCGCTAAAAGCAATGGCAGGTTTGCTGTCAGCCTTCATAAGCTCCAGATCAAAACACAGCTTCCATTCAGGACATTTTTTTATTTGTTTTTAATAAGGTTGATGTTCAGGAAGAGGTCAAATGTAAAACATAGGACCTGTTTTATAGGGTACTTGAATCCCTCTTTTTTTAAAGTGGTCATATAGATTAGAAACCATACATGGAGGACCCGAGTAATCTTACACCTGGTAGCAATCACTACTCTGCATTATGCACTCCCTTCCTCACATCATATGTGAGCAGATGGAGTCTTTCCTCCAAGGGTGCTTTTTATTCATGTCCTTGAATTGAAGTTATCATTGTGATCTTAAACCATTTTTATTAGACAGTCTGTTTTCAATCAAGAGAGAAGGGGGGCTTGCAATGAAGAAAAAACACTGGTGGGTAAAATGAACCACTACAGAGACAAAAATAAACAAAGAGGAATTTCCTCAATGACCTATTTCATCTCCCTTTTTCCTTTTTATTAAATAAAACATACTACATTATTTAGCACAATATCGTTATTATAAGCACTGTCATTAAAGTAGTTGCTTGTTTAGAACAGAAAGAAACAGCTTAGCTTATTTCCTTCATAGTTCTTTCTTTCCTTCTTTCTTTGCTTTTTCTATTCTATATATTCAATTCATAATCAGAAAGGAAATAAGAAGCCGTTAAGGAGGAAATTTAGGACTCAAACTGTCAAACAAACAAACAAACAAGTTAAGGCAAGGGAATGTTTTGCTGCTTCATTTTGGTCCTCCTATATGTGACTCCAAAATGGTACCAGTAAACATGAGAGGAAACTCCATGCTAATTTTCACATCTTTGAAAAATAAAGGTGAATGTAGTTATCAAACAGCAGTAATGCCAACATTCTGACAGTGGTAGTTCATGGAGAGTCCAGATGAGCACTAGACATGAAAAAGGCATAGCTCAGGTTTTGTCTAGATTAGGTCAAGTGACTGAAGATGGATTGATTACAAGGTTTGTGTAACTGCAGTGGGGTGGTAGGAGATAGTTTGCTGTTGCAGTCACCTTATCTGTTCTTCTGCCCACAGTCACCAGCTGCACCATACATGCAGCAGGACAGGAAGGACATCTATCTACCCTCACAGAATCACAGAGTGGTTGGGGTCGGAAGGGACCTCTAGAGATCATCCAGTCCAACTCACCTGCTAAAGCAGGTACACCTAGAGTAGATCACACAGGAAGGTGTCCAGGCGGGTCTTGAATGTCTCCAGAGAAGGAGACTCCACCACCTCTCTGGGCAGCCTGTTCCAGGGCTCTGGCACCCTCAAGGTAAAGAAGTTTTTCCTCATATTCAGATGGAACCTTCTATGCTTCAGTCTGTGCCATTTGCCCCTCAGCAGCCTTCACCCAGCCCAGAGCTGGCAGCACTGGTACATGCTCAAGGGCCAGTTAAGCCAATGTGCACAACCGTGGTGGCCCGCTGGCCACACCGCTGGCTCGGCTGAAGGAGCCACCTCTCTTGCAAAGGCCTGAAATCTGCCCAGCATGATTCATCAGCAGTGGCTGGCCAGAGCTGGAAGTTTAGGTTAGACTGTGCCAAGCTGAGCTGGCTGAGCCCTGATTAGGTTTCAGGTGTTGACAGACAGACACAGCAGATGAAATGCTGATAGCTGAGGTGGTTACAGTCTCCAGCTTCCCCCCTGAGAGCCTCGCTCTTGTCTTTGCCACCTTTTGTGGCACGAATAGAGAAAATACAGGTAGAAGTGAGTGCCTGCAGTTTACTGAATTAGGAAGTCAAGCTGAATTTGTCACTGGGCTGCGGCAGCACAGCGTGCTCGCAGAATTTAGGAGCAACTTCACGTGCAGTTCAGGCTTGCAGGCGGCAGTGACAGTGGGAAGAGAAGTGGGGAAGCTGCCACAGCTGGGGGTGAGAGCTGCTGCTGCAGGCTGGGTTGTATCCCACTGCGTTTGTAAGTCAACATCCTTAAGCACTTTCTTTAGGGTAAATGTACCATGACCGCAGAGGTTGTATTTTTAGCAAGCTGAGTTACAGCATAGGTGGAACATAAATTCAGCCATTTTTCCAAGCTCACTCCAAGTTGGCTTGACTTGATCCCTACCCTTAAATTCTTATAGTCTCGACAGATCTTACAGCTGGGTGCAAATACATTCAATTGAGTTCTAGTGAAATATTGGGGGCAGCTGGAGTGGACAAAACCAAGATAAGGTTTTAAAAAGCAGCCTAAACCACATCACATCTTTTCCAGGCCAACTACGCAAACATGGTAGCAGCAATGATTAAGAAAAAAAAATATTGAAAAACTCTTTGCCAGCACTCTGGGAACTACAGAGTGGGCAAACTCTGAAGAGATTTGGGTATTTGGGTGGCCTGTGTACAGTATATATATCTTATGTTTCAAAGAACCATCCCCCACACACTTAAATTATGGCTTTCCCTACTTCCACAATCTCAAAAGGTCAGAGGAATTGGTTGAGTTAGCTGAAATTTTCCAGGGAAAAGGATTACCCTAGTACAGTAAAGCCACCTCTTCCAGCTCCATGCTGGAAGTTGCAGATCTTCTTGGAGATGAGAATAGAAAGCCATGTAAATAATTTCATCATCCACCATTGAAAGAGAGTGAAACAGACTGAACAGTTCCCAAAAACAATTGTATCAAATTTTCCGTTTTTTAAAATGGATTTAACAACTTACATTTACGTTTAAAAAGCTTTATTAAAGTTGTGACTGCAAACAGTAACCTCTTCTCCACTAACTTACTGAGCCTGGGATTTCGATAACTTAAATTCATTTATGAAAATCAGGAAATATTTGATTAATACTTCCTTTATATACTTTGCAAGAGTAGTTCAATAAAATGTTGAATGTCTCAGTTGCGGTAACCGCATCTCAGGCAGGCCAAGGCCTATAATGTTGAATATCTCTCTAAACAAATAGCCCTTATCACTTTGTTTTTCTAAAGAAACATAGCCTCTCACTATTAACGTTTGAATACTTGGGATAAAATTAACAACTTGAATTTTTTATCCCCCACAACGCAGCGACATTTCTGAGTTTAAAAAAAGTCAAATTTAAAAATAATTTGGGTGCCTCTTTTAACATCCATATTTCAGTTTGAAGTCAAAGAAAGTCAAAGATAGAAGCAGAAATGCCGTGAGAAAAAAATAAGCCCATAGTATTTCAAGCTGAGTGCAATACAAGAGGTATGGGAACGGACTTTGACAAGATTAACAGCTAGGCCTCTGTGCCAAAAAATTAAAGGTCTCCCATCGATATCTTACACTCTCCCTTACGCAGATTCCTGGACCAAATCCGCAGATGATATCAGCTGGTGGGTGCAGCTACATTCATGCAAGTAGCATTACAGTGATTTAAGCTAGATAGATGATAATCAGCCTCACCGGTTTCGGGAAGTGAGCTTTACTATTCATGTGATTGAAAGGTATTTTCCAATTGTTGTGAAGTGGGAAATGTGTTTCGAATTCATCATTTTTTAAGCCTCACACACATTGTTTGGCAAACAAGGATTGTTTTGGTTGTCCTGGACTCCTCCATTGCATCCTCCCAAATGTGAGATTTCCCTGTGTTCTCCAATGGGCCTTTCTGGTCCACACAGTGGCCAGCTTTGCAAAGCAGTAAGCCTTCTTTAGAATGAGGCCTTTTGGCTTCATCTGTAATCTTTGTGGAAAAACTGGACATTACAGTAAGAAGGATTATGCTAAATTACTTTCTGCCGCTGAAGAGCCGGACAAAGCAGTAGTTCAAGGCATGGAATGAGCATTCTGAAATAAGCACTTAGTCACTGAATTCAGCACCAAGAAATCAACCTAAACTATTTCAATTTACATATGTTTGTAATTTGCATCCCAGCTTTACACCTTACAGAGACTCCCTTGTTTGCTGTTACTGTAGTAAATGTTTGTTCACAGGCTGCTTAAAATCAAACAGGGAGGTCAAGCTGGGACCAAATCCAAGGCTGACTGCCTTGTCCTGTCTGCATGCCTTGTCTGAATATCCTCCCAGGGCTCAAAACTCTTCGGTGGACTTGAATGGCGCAAGACTGAGTCCGAAGTCTGTTACTGCAACACAGGGGTTCCCCAGTTATGCTGGATCTGTGAATCAAACCAGAGACCTTCATGGGAATGCTTTCTCCTACTACCACTCCTGTTGTGCTGAATTGCTCTCTGGAGGAGACTCTGGTTTTCTCACTAGATATTGCTCTATAGACATTTTTCAGAGGATGTGTTGTCTGTCCTTGGATACAAATTCATATCGCCTTTGGACGGTCATATCCAGTTAAAAAAATGATTATGTACCTGAAGTTAGAAGAGGTAATACTCATGTGCATGGCTTTTGGACTGGTGTGCAGAATTTTATTCTTAGTCTTTCTGTATGAGACATTAGCCAGTCTCCTGCTCCTTTCTTTTCTCACTCTTCTCCATCAGATGCCTTTGTGGCTTGATACTATTCTCCTATGAGCTTTTACCTTTCCATTTGGCACAGAGTAACCTCCAAATGTAAAATCTCCATGGCAGGACAAGGAGTGCCAATGCTGTATCCATCCACAGCACCACCTAGTTCTGTCCCAGGTAAAAAAGGATTCAACCAGGGCTAATGGAAATGCAGATGTCTGTAGGGCCCAGGGGGCTGTCTGTAGCTTTCCAGCTGACACTAGATGACACAGCCTACGTGCTTGTGCTTCTTGTTCTGTGGTCACAGCACATGACTCTCCTTCATTCTCCTTTCAGATTGAGGCTCCCTCTGCCCCAGCAGTGAATCTGAATGGTGCAGAGAAGGTTTTATATCTTCAGGTGCTAAATTCCCTTTAGAACAACCGGATGCTGTACAGCATCTGCGATCAGTAGCTACAGAGATAGATATATAATGTTCTCTAGGGTACCAGAGAGTGTAGTAACAGGGTCATGCGAGTCTATCCCCAGTGTCTGACAGCTGCAGGGGCCCATTTCAAACTGTTATGCACTTCAGAATACAGGAATATTTATTCATGCAAGAATAATAGCATTTTACAGAAATGGCCCAATGTTTCTTAGCCAGGGTCATGAACCCCTTGAAGGTCATGAGAGCATTCAAAAGGGTCATGAAATTTTAGACAGCAGAAGCCAGCAGCAATTCAGTTCCTCCAGAGAGGCAAGGTGAGAATAGGCTGTAAGTATTGGCTGTCAGCGCTTGCAACAGCAAGGGAATTGCTAACTACACCACCTTTAATTGCTATCAGTGCTCGGTTCTGGCGGAGGCAGGGAGGAGAGCACAAGCACGTGTACCCAGGAGTAACACTTTCCTCGCTTCCTGGCCCTGAAGGGATGGAGCTGCAGTGGGCTTGGGAAGGGATGATCACACGGTGAAAGATGAACCAAAAGGGAAACGTGCTCTGTAAATGTTTGAGAAACCCTAGTCCAGCATAATGCTCCTGCGTTAGAGGAGGGTAAAGAAAGCAATGCCTCTGCTGCTGGGCAGGGTCTGCCTTGGGGCTTGGTGTCTGGTAACGCCACCTTGTCCATGGTCTTCAACAACCTCTGCCATTTTGTTTATTGCTTTTCTGCTTCCTGCAGTGTTTTATTTCATCGGTTTAAGGGTCACTGCAGTCTTTTCACTTAATCACTATACAAATTATTTAGATGGCTCACTTATTTCCTTTTTTTTTTCTTTACTCCCATACTCTGCAGACCCCGCAGAGCCAAATTCCGGTGTGAAAGGTTTAAGACTTCAGACAGTTGTGAAACTGCTTTGGCAAATTAGCATCTTTGGTTGAGATTAGTCTTAAAGTTGTTATGTGACATCTGAAGACAAAAACCTGTACATCCTTCTAAAATGCTAGGCCAATAACTTCGATATGTAATAAATACTGAAATTCTGTAAAACATTGCAATCAATTTTATCATCTTTTCCAAACAGAAAGAGCGAAGTCAGGAAATTCATTGCTGAGGAGTTATACTTTTCTTTGAACCTACTTGATACTAAACATTTGGGGAGTTAAAGCAGCCAGGTTTCAATGTAAACAGGCAAATGACTGAATCAAATGCACAAAGTGAACTATTCATTTTTCCTTATGTGTTGAGTGAGCTCTTACAATAATGGGATAATAATGTTCTGTAATCATTTAGTGCTTTCCAGCTAGAGAAGTACAGTAAAACCTTAATCTTTTTAGTGCCGCTACTTAAATGTTATCTGTCTTACCTGCCTACTCCCTCCTAGGGTATAAATGTTATATTCTTACCTGCCTGTCCTCTCTTAGGCCATAGACCCATGCTCCGTAGGTGTATCAGCAAAAAGTTTACAAACCCCAGATGCTCCCAGCTGCCTCATCATAAAAAATTACTACTTTCTCAGAAATGCCAATTAAATGGCTCTTTGTTCATGCCCTAATCAATTTTATTTAAATCAAGCCAGCCTAGTATAGACTGGGCTTTAAAAAACAGACTTTTACTAAGAAATATTGCTTCAACTAGTATAATTGAAGGAGACATTCCAAGAGCTATTCAGTCTCTGCATCTAAGAAGGTGATGCCCTAGATTAGGTGGGAAGTGGGGAGTGGAGAGGACACTTGAGGATGTAACTGCTTCAGCCATTACAGCTGGAACTTGAAAAGAATATATGGCAACAATATCATTAACATTCTGCTGTCAATCCCCCTGCCTGCTTTTCCACTTTTTATTACGTACTACTGTAATTTTCTGTAAAAGTTTTGGATCATATCCCCTGCTGCATCCTATGTACAATTATGTCGTCTCTTTAAAACTCACCTCTGCTGTAATGCTCAGTAACGGCTGGTGGTCTGTGCTTTCTGCTGGGTGCTCTCATCCAAAGTCGTATCTATATCCTTCTGCTCTGCCTGATATGTCCATCACTTTTCCTTCTTCCTCACCCAGACTGAACGATAATTTCACGTCCCTTCATGCTGTGCTGATGACACCCAGAATTACATGGCCACAATCAGACAGGCATTCCTAGATACATAGCAAAACAGCAGTAACATCAGCAGAGGATGTTAAGTGGCTCCCCCTAACTCATGTAAGAGGACTGCTGCACAGATGGGGAAAGAACCTGGATCTTTTGGCTCGGTTATTTGCTGTAACTGCATACTCCTCCTTCTTACTATCCCTCTCGAAAACATACTGACATCAATTAACCTTTTCATTGCATTGAGCAGTTGCTTCTACCTTTACGGCAATGGAAACCTCTGTAATACCAACAGTCCTCAAGGAATATTGTCAGAGCCCAAAGGATAGTGAAGTTGTTTATTTTAAGGGTTAAAATCTAAGGAGACAGAATAAAACAAATAGAAATAATAAATTCACATGCCAGAAATTGTACCGTGCATGTTCGGAATGGAAGGATTTTACTATCTGCAACCGTGAGGGCAGGAAGCCTTCCAGGGGCTGCCTGGTGACCAGGCTGGGACATATGTGCTGGGATGCACAGTCATGGACTCATCTGGAAGGCACGATTTGCTGTGAGAGGTTGTTTCCAAGGGGCTTAATTTCCCAAAAACACCGCTTTGCACTGATTGCCTGGATGTACCTGCTTTGTCTGGGCTCTGTCAGGGCTCAGCCCCACGGGCTCTGGGCTCAGAGGTCCTGACACCCGACAGCCACACTTGCCATTTTGAGGGAGCCAGACTGATGACAAGCTGTGACCATGGCCTGTGTTTAGTTATGGCAGTAGTTACAAACAGTTATGGTGAGGTTGCAGCCTGTTCTTGCAGACGAAGGTGTCTGGGGCTATCTCTCCTGAGATGGGCACTTTTGGGCACAGAGATGGGTATAATTGCACCAAAAAAAAAAGCCTATAGACACCCTGCTTTCGAAATTTTCTCTTAATACAACCCTCCAAACCATGGGCCATTATTGAAAGTCTTCCCTAAAACTGCAGTTCTTTGCATTAACAATTCCTTTCTTGTCTAGGGGACGCTTACCAAGAGTCCAGCCTGTGCAGTGACCTTCACATATCATTGTGGGCTCCAAGGAGAGCAGTAGCCAAGCCACCTACGTCACCCCAGCTGTAAACAGAGCTCCCTCTCGCACCCCTCCCTTGCTGTCTGCCACACACCCTTCTGCCGTCCCCCACAAAGACGTGGTTTTCTGGAGGAGGCCAGGCTCCGCTTACCAATTACATCAGCTCCCCTCGGTGAGCACATATGCTTTCACTTCAGAGTCTTGTTTCATTTGCTTCTTGTCTCTGTAAAAAGGGGTTTCCTTAAAAGCCATTCTTCCAAGTGCACTGCCTAAGTTTTTCTCATTACAAATAATATTTTCCTATTCTTTCTCAAAGGAATGTTTTCATTGTCCCCTGTTGTTTTTTTTCTGTCCTATTTGCTAATAAAATAATTGGGAAGTGTTCACAGTAGCTGAACTGTGCAGAATTTCTCCCAGTTACGTTCTTTTCTTTTTCCCTCCCCCACCACAAAAGTGGTATCACATTCCCACTAAAACAAGATTTAAAGATGACAGCTGTCTTCTGTGTAGTGACAATGGGTATAAAGAAATGTGGACTGAGATCTTTAACCTGATCCTGTACACACTAATTGCTGCAGTAATCCAAACTTTCCCTGCTTGCTGAGTAAGGAAATATCAGGGGAGGTTCTAGTTTGACAAAGAGTTATTTGGCTGGATACAGGTTTGCTGGATTGAGCTCTCAATAGGGTCTGCACAAAATCTTTGTTTATTTTGCTATGCTGAAATTGTTCAAATGGCTTCTCATTACCATTGGGTGGGACTGAAGAGAAGCACTGATGTCAGTTTGTGACATGTCCTGTTATTTAAGTCATTCACAGTTTAGGCTGGGACACATTTGACCCTCTTGAATAGTTGGCTTCTTTCCCCTTTTTTTACTTTAGCATGAGTAAATGAAGAAAGAACAAACTAACTGCCATTGTCAAGGAAAGAACTTATAGTAAACAAAAACCTCTTATGAGTTTCTTGCAAATATCACTTTGGGTTTGTCTCTCCTAGATCATATAACACCCTATATCAAACTTATCTACAGAGTTGTTTAAAATCTTCCTTGGGAAGGGACTTCCTAAATTCTAAGTGCTTCAGACTCTGTTAGGGGTCTGTGCTTCAAGGCTTCAAAAGCCTTAGTCCACTACTGAGCTTTGGACCTGTGAGTAGCCACCCTGAAGTTAACGGGTTTACTTACGAAATTTTAATATTAATCCCATGTTTAAGCGCTTGGTGAGAGAGCCTGGGTGTTGACCCATGCTTGCAAGAAAGAAGATGTCACAGGCTGCAGTGCCATCGTCCCTCTTTGCGATAACTGTTCCTGAGGTCCTCAAAGATGAATGAGGGAGTCATGTTCCCCCCACTGGTTTTCAAAGCAAGAAGTCATGAGTGGGCGCGTATCCTTCAGTCTCACAATTACACTGCCTTGGTGACTTTGGCGCTTGGTGTGTAATCAAGGACATTTTAGTTTCCGAGTTCTTGTATGGCAGCTTGCACAGACACGGGTGTGATTTTCACATCCACACGCTGGTTTAATATAGTGTTCACACTAGTGTGTCTGCTCATGGAGATAAAACATAGCTTGCACTCTGTGAAAGAGGTTTTAGAGGGTTACTGCTGTGTCCAAGCATGTTTCACAGCTGACATTTGTCAATGAAAAAGCAGAGCTCAATGAAAAGGCTAAATGTTCACAAGGAACCTCTTTACTGTGGGGTTAATCAGGACTTGAAAAGACTTGCACTTTGGCCTTAGCTGTGTATGTTTGTCTTTTCTTTTACTTTCATCTCTCCTCCCTGAGCCTTGGTCTCTTTTCATTCTTTTTTGGCTGCTTTTAATTTGTGTCTCTGTATTAAACCAACCAACCAACCTTCCTTCCTTCCTTTACTTCTTCCTTTCTTTCTTTCTTTCTCTCTCTCTTTCTTCCTTTGCACTATTTTGGGAGTCTGACTTTGACAGATTGTTAACAACAGAAACCATAAAAGTGTCTATTGCTTGCATTTACTCATGGCCTATCTTACTAATATGCAATGATTATTAATGATAATATCACATGGCAAAAGATGTAATAGACTCAAAAGGAAAATTCTGGTTTTGTTTGAAGATGTAAAGGTTTAACTTCACAGGGTCTAACTCAGGGTTTTTTGGTCTGCGACACGTGGCCAGATGAAGTAGAGTATTTGCCTGTTTTTATACTTTTTCCTTTCTCCTTTAAATATAGTAAGCTCAAAAAAGTTGTTGCATCTCACACTTAAGAGAACAAGAGCACATATTGTCATGCAAAGAGTAGTGTGTATCCTAAGGAAACAGATTATTTGATGTTATTGCACATACACTACTTGCTATGTTCAATAATGCATAGTATAAACAAAAATATGAACCCATCAGAATACTATTTTTCCTATATTTTTCCCCATAAGGAGCAGTCTAAAAACTAACGCAAAGTGAGACTGCTATAACCTGCAGGTAAGAGGTTTGTGAAAAGGCTTTAATTTAAAAGCTAAACTTTCATAGTTTAAATGTGTGAATAGAAAAACGTCTCAGATCAGTGATTGCATCTAGCTTCAGTGAAGCTAATCCTTGCTCCCAGTGCTCTGATATACTTTCTTGTTATCTGACAATCCCTGGTTTATAAAGATAACATTTATTCTCCTTGAGCCTAATGAAAGTGTACTTCAAAACTAACTATGGAATAACTGGGAAATAATAAATTAATACTTCACCTTGTAAAATGTTTTCTAGGACAAAATACTTAATAAGACATAGACTTAATGCAGTGTTCTAGATAATTAGGTGTTCTGGTTTTGGCTGGGATAGAGTTAATTTTCTCCATAGTAGCCAATATGGGGCTACGTTTTGGATTTGTGCTGAAAACAGTGTTGATAACACAGGGATGTTTTAGTTACTGCTGAGCAGCGCTTACACACAGTCAAGGCCTTTTCTGCTCCTCACCCAACCCCACCAGTGAGGAGGCTGGGGTTTCACAAGAAGTTGGGAGGGGACAGAGCTGGGACAGCTGACCCCAACGGACCTAAAGGACATTCCATACCATATGATGTCATGCTTAGCATATAAATCTGGGATGATGAAGAAGGAAGGGGGAGACATTGGAGTGATGGCATTTGTCTTCCCAAGTAACCATCATGCGTGACGGAGCCCTACTGTCCTGGAGATGGCTGAACACCTGCCTGCCCATGGGAAGAAGTGAACAAATCCCTTGTTTTGCTTTGCTTGCACATGCAGCTTTTGCTTTACCTATTAAACCATCTTTATCTCAATGTAGGAGTTTTCTCACTCCTCCATCCCACTGAGGGAGTGAGAGGTGGGAGGAGTGAGTGAGTGAGTGGCTGTGTGGGGATTAGCTGCCAGATGGGGTTAAACGACAACACTGGGTGAATTCACTCACCATACCGAATACTGAATATTGACTCACCATACTGAAGTATAGATCAGTTATCCTTGTTTCTATAGGCCCTTATATTGCCTTCATCTCTACAGGCTACACTTATACCGTACATTTTACAGTGTGAAGGAATATTCCCAGGCCCTGCAAGTCAGTCTTCTATAATTTTAAATTATTAGAAGAGTTTCTGGCATATTTTTGGCCCATGTCAGCAGTTTCTCAAATTGTTCCCAGGCATGGTTCTGAGATTAGCACATGGCAGGAGCCATTCCCAGTAGGCAGTTGGTCTGTTTTGCAGAGCAAGAGATTTTAATGTACTCATGTATTATTTAAGACAATTTAATAGTATTGATTTTGGCAGTGCTCCATGCCAGGTGGCCTCAGTGCAAGACAAGAGTCCTGGCCATATTGAATTTTTGTTAGAGATGTAACCTTAGTACCTAAGCATCCACTTGTTGTATGCTAAGTGGCACAACTGATAGTATGATGATATTAAACGTCTTCTCCAACCTAAATTATTCCATAATTCTATGATTCTATATATAACTGCATTCATTCTTTAGGAGAACAGTTAGGACAATGAGTACACTTTGGCTTCAGCAGACCTAGCACGGTTGTTCCTCTCACATATATTGTGTGTCTCCAGAAGGCAGACTGAGGAAATGCAGTGAACTCTCTAAAGACCTTTCCTTCCTTTATTGCTGCCTCTTAGACAGAAGCGTAGCTTAGGCCAAGGTGTAATGTATTGTACTAAAGAGAAAAAGACCCCTTGTGCTGAAGGAAAAGGGTCATCAACCTTTGAAGCCTTTGAAACTTTTCAAGATTTTTAGGGTACACTGAAATGTAGGAATCTCGATCCTTCTTTTATCAAGATCTACATTCCTACCAACATTCAGGGTTTGTGGGATTTTCTTGCCTACTAATACCTTAATGCCCAGATATTCTGGGATGTGATCATAAGCATACACACCAGACAACAAAGGCATGTACAGCTGAAGTCAGTTTGTTGTCCACCAGAATTAGACAGAGTCCAGAGTTGCTGTGCATGATAGCATTAGCGACATCAAGAAATTAATGAACATTTTTAAATTAATAAAGAAATTAAGCAATTTTCTTTCTATACCTGTAATCTAAATGCATTTATACTAAACCTGCATAATTTTTCAAAGTATCTTTGCTTTCTAATCTATCAACCCTCTGTTTTGGTTGGATTAAGCCTTGGCAAGCTCTGTTTGGCCAAAAGCTGATCTCATCCAAGATCTGGAGAACACTGGTGGAAGAGGTGTAGACATGAGAAAGGTAATGTTGTGTCCACTGCACATTGATGGTGTTCAGATACCTTTCCTTTCTATCAGTGCTTCTTTTGCCAGTCTCTGGATAAATTAATACTTTATCATCTCCAGGACTTTAATGTAATTTTTCTACAACAGGCCTTTTATCTGCTTGTATTTGTCCTAGTTTTCTGCATTGGAAAAGGTGGTGGACTCCTTAATATTCTCTGGTGAAAGGCTACAATACCAAACTCCACTGGCAGTCAGAGTAAATTAACACTGTTGTGACTCAAGTAACCGACCAAGGGGATAATAATGTACACTAGATATACATGCCTGTAATGTAGAAACCTGTATCTGACTTATCAAAAAATCCTTAAGGACCGAAATAGACCTGTGCAGAAAACAATCGTGGTTTTTGTGGGGTTTTTTTGTCTGTTTGTTTGGGGTTTTATTTTTTTGTTGGTTGGTTGTTTGTTTTGGTTTCATTTGGTGTGGTTTGGTTATTTTCAGTTTTGTGTTTGGTTGGTTGATTTGGTTTTGGTTGGTTTGTTCTTGGTGGTGGTGGTCAGTTGGTTTGGGTTTTTTTGCCATTTACTAGGCTGAGATCAGTTGTGTGCATTAAATCATGACCTATTTCTCTTTATTGACTGTAACAAATTAGCAAATTCCCAGCTCAGATGACGACGTCTACACCATGGGCATCCAAACTAGTTATGAACTCCATGTTTACTCAAACCATGTTTCCAACTCTATGGGTAATTTTGAAGAATGGATCTAAAGAAAACATACAGTTGGATTAACATTTGGATAAAATGTCAATATGGCAAATATAAGTCGATTCATTTCTATCATTTTATCGTCTTTATAGGGTTTTAAAATCCTTCATACATTACAAAACACATCAGTGCTCTGTGCAGTCACAGGCAAAAATTAAGCTTAGAGGAAAGGCCTGCACTGTATGCATGTGTACAATGTATACACACATCCTTGTGTTCATGAGCAACAGTTTGAAAAGCAAACACACTCATGCGATGAGCTCTCTCAGTCTACCGGGCTAGAGATTCTAGCTACCAACAATAAAATTAATTTCTCTCAGGTAAACAAGAAATTCTAACAGCATAAAAAACTTAATAGAGGGACAAGACAAGGAAGGGCTTAAGAGGGAAGTGTTTGAATCAACTCAGTGTTTGGTAGTATTGACTAGATATTTAAGGAAATCAAAAGGTTTTCTATTCTTCTGAAGATCTATAAATAACACTTAAAGCATACATTTGAAATGAAATTGTTTATATTGGTATCAATTCTGAAAAGGATAGCTGTACATTTGGGGTTATTTTTGCTTGTTTGGTTGGGATTTTTTTGCTAAATTAAGGCCTGCCTCACAGAGAATCTCCAAGAAAAATGAAGTCATTGTTAGCTGGTTTCATACCTATGCAGTCCTGCTTGGAAGTCCTGCCACCAACGATGAGTGTGGTACAAACAAAATCTGGAATTAATTAAGTGAGAGTGAACTCCTAACCCATTTGAACTGTCATGCTGAAGGTCTGGCACAAAGGAACCGGGAGTTTACAAAGACTAATCACCATTGCAGGGTTCTCTGGGCTACTCTTCACACAAGTGCCTTTGTAGCAAAATGAGCCTTCAAAGTGACCGTTGCACACAGAACGACAAAGACAGCGACAAGGAGATGCTCATTGGACATTGATTTGCTTTTGTTTAAAGGTAATTTTTTTTCTGTCTTTAGAAATCAATAATTTATCTCAGCCTTAAAGTCATCTATCTGATTATAGCTTTGTACCTACTGACATCCAGTGAAAATATAGGCTGGAGAGGACAGATTTACTTGGGTAAATCTTTGGTAAAAATTTATTATTTTCCCATGCAACCTGTTGGCTGTATTCTGATTATGATAATGGCAGTATTTACAACAGTTTCTCAGTTAAATCAGCTGGAAGTCTAAACACTAAAGTGAGCAGAACAGAAGAGCCAAGAAAAAATTTCCTGTAATTCCTGGGTTTCAGCAGCAGTATCCTGGATGTGGCCATAAACACCAAACCATGTAGCAGGGTCCACACTGCAAGGTCTACTTGAGATTACGGGGTCTTTGCACCATCTATTACTGCTATCATTTTTTTGGAGACTTGTTTTGGGCTGTGATCTAACAGTTGCAACCTTGTTAGTGTCCTGTCCATTTGTCACATGATGTGAAAAAGTAGTTTCTCAGGGGCTGTTTCCATTTTTTTGTGAGTTGGGCATTTAAAAAATCTCAGGAAGTTATGCACATGAAAGAAAAGAAGAAAGTAATGTTGAAAATAACATTACTGAGGTGGTGAAATCAAATGCTTCACTTTTAAAACCAAAATTATTCAGTGCTTCAAAAAGGTGAGATAACTACAGCTTTTTAGATGGATTTGATGGAAAGATTTCTGGATTTTTCTGCCACATTATGTCATAACACTGTAAGTTCTGAATGAAACCATCCCACTTTTGTCACCTACTTCCACATAGGTTGTTGCTTTTGTTTGGTTTGGTTTGGTTTTGTTGTTGTTGTTCTGTTGGTTTGTTTGATTTAGTTGTTTTTGTTTTCACTAGTTCTGTTACACCCAGATGTAAGTCTTCTCATTAAGATTTGAAATAACTTTTATTTGGTATATCTGTGTATGAAGATGGTCAATAAACCAGAGTTCACTGCAAGAAATCATGATAGAGATCTACTCTTTGATCCTCCCAACAGTCCACTGAGACCTAAAGGTAAAGAGAAAGGTGCACAAGCATTAGGACTACCTGGAATATCTTCAGCACTGAGAGGACATTGCATCAATTTGAAAACACTACAAGGTTTTATATTTGTTTGAAATGTATTTTATTCAGAAGGCATTGTGGGTCTTGGATGGGGAAGGGATGAGGGCAACAACACAGGATTTGTAAAAAAATTGGTGTTAATAACCTAAAAAGCAAAGTTCTGGCAGCACTGTTTCATGAAAGCCTCTTTAAGGTTTAATTTCTATTTGAATTCTGAAGCGAAAGCAAATTTTAAAAGCAACTCTTGAAAAAGAGTTGTGACTAACTTTATTTGATGTCTCTGCTTTACTAGTGGAGAAGACAATCCAAAGTGTCTTGCTTGGACTTTGGTGGTTTATGATATACTTCCCTTTCTTTACGCTTTTTGTATGCATTTTTTCTGGGTTGTTGTTAGACACAGTGAGTGTGGACTTGATAGACCCTGAGAGCCTCGACCAATGTTTCTGTTCCCATGTTGTAGCAAATAAAGGTCTCAGACCCTTACTGAAAAGTTTTCAGCAATCAAGGATGCTGAAAAATTTGTGTAAAAAAGAAAGGTGCAATGGAGCCTCTTCATCTATGTATCAGCCAGAACTAATCTCTGTACCATGTGTGATCTCAGTTCTACAGAATTCAGACAATGAAAAGACAGCAAAAATAAAACCTTCAACTGTTAGACTAGCTCTTTCTGTTTTCAAAAATGCAGGCAAAACCAAATGCCTAGAAGAGAGCAGAGCTGGAAAGATCAAAGGGAAAGAAAAAACAGACCAGAAAACAAGTGGACTTTGCTTTCACATCCTACGCTTGGCTCTGAAAAACACGGCTGGGGCTAGACATCCTTGGCCAGCCCTGGTGGTGCCAGCTGAGGACACTGCCATAGCCAGCCCACTCCTGTTGGCTTACTACTATGCCCTTGAGTGAGGCTGCTGCCTCCTCAGATTCTCTGTCTGAGACAGACAACAAGCTAAAACCAGCCCTTTTAAGTCAAAATAAGCTGAATAAGAAAGGGCTTGCTGTCAATGTGCCTTAGACTAACCTGGCTGTGTGGCCGCACTGGATCAGTAAGCACCGCGCTGAGCTCCAGCACAACACATTGGAGGGTCAATGCCCAGCTGCGGTGGGGCAGAGACAGGGCACCAGCGGGCAGGTGTGGGGGAAAGGGGCTTGACCTCCCCACGCCACAGAGGTGGCAGGAGATCCATGAGCAGCTCATCGGCTGTTCAGACAAGCCTGGCCAAGGGGATGTGAAGCAGCTGAGGAGGCACAAGCCAACGGGCTCAGTCCCCAGCAGGATGAGAGAAGAAACCAGAGCAGGTGGCTTCCTCAGCTGGCAATGGTGTGGGCAGGGTGGGTGCCTACGCACAGATTTGGGTTAACAACGGTTTCCTGGGAGGCAAAATTCACACTGGCTGCAAAGACATGCTTTCTGCTCCCCACACATAAACACTTTTCTTCTTTGCACTTTTAATAAGTATCTTCCTCTATACGCCACTAATTGTACGGTTTATCAGTACTGATAAGGAGTATGGGATTTGTCTCATTGGCCAAGTACACTTTTTTCTTATGTGGTGCGTGTTTACTCAAAAATTCATCATTTTGGGATACTCTGTGTTCCAGAGAGTTAATGCTGGAAACATCCTTTAGAAAAAAAAGGCCTCAGATGGTTGCGAAGCTATGGGGCAACACGCAGCAATCCTCTGTATAACAGCTGGCTGACGGCGGTATTTATTTTCATTTGAGAAACAGCAAGAGCAGGGCCTGCCCCAGACATCTCTCACTCCATTCAGAAGGCGATGTTTATGGACAGCTGCAGGGAGTTACTCACAAGAGGCTTAAACAGGGAGGGGAGAACAGGGCCATTCCTCTGGGGCCCACCCAGCCACTGGGTTTTTCAGCTGAAGGGCAGGCTCAGCTTCATCCCAACTGGCCAGTGAAAACTGAGCCCAAACAACTGTCAGGATCACAAAAGCTGGAGAAATGGAAAAGACGGTGATAAATGTGGTGGCAATTCATTCTCCTGGAGCTGCCTGACATACCTCTTGTTTGGACACTGTCATGGAGTTAACGGTGGTTTGTGGGCTAATGCGAGGAAACAAGAAAGGGTTATTCACAGACATCAGAAAGATGCTTGGAATAATGTTTAAAGTGCTTGTTAGTTCAGAGACCCTTTCAACACCAACAGTTTCATGTGTTTCACCAGAGATGCAGTTGAGTTGCACAAGTAATTCTATGCTCAGTTGAAGCAGCATAAATCCCATTTGGGCAGATTTTTGTAGCTCCCACGGTGATATCTGTCTGTCCATCTCACTGCCTATTCATCTGTCCATACTGTTTTTCACTGTCACCCATCACAATGTCACAAAAATATCTTCCGTACAAAACTGTAGGCTGTGCTTTTATTGTGCATCATGGTGTTTGTGGCATTTTCCCTGTCTTAGCACAGGTGGAGGGATTAAAACCCCTCCTAGCAAAGGGATTTCTGCCTTTTGATACTTAATGATTTATACTAATGCCTTACTGGTACACAGCTTTTATATTTCTCAGGTGTGTTTTGGGGTTTTTACTGTTGTTGGTATGCTGATGGGATCTGGAAACGTTAAAAAAGGAGGGAGTTTTCTCATTGTCATGGCCAAAATGGAGCCAAATCTCAGTCTTTTCTCATCTTTCTGCAGACACAACATACCAGCTCTCCTGGTACAGAAATGGAGCAACACCCCTCCTCCTCCAGTTACTCTGGTGTGTGCTGTGATTACGATGTGCAGTCAGTAAATTTGAGGAATGCTCTCTCACTTGACATTTATCTGAGATTTTAGCAAAGATTCTGGTTTTTATACCACCTGCTTGCACATTTATGTGTCATAAATCTTCTGTGACTTATGAAAACATGTGACGTGTAGTACAAAATAGTTTCTCTTGCATTCTATGGAAATCCAAATGCTTTGCCCATGAGTACCTTGAAATTGAAATCGAGATATGTTACCTTCACCTAGACTTTGGTTATGGTTTCATAATAAATCTGCTTTACCAGAGTTTAAGTTGGTTAGGTTTTCATCTTGATCAAAGCTACTGAACAAGATGGAAAATGTTTTATGTTTCATATTTAATTTTTTGAGAATTAAAATAAATTTATGAACTACAGAAAACATTAATGGTTTCTGTTCTTCGGCATGTGCAGTCTGTGCACACAGACAATACAATTTTCAAATGCACTTAGCAGTGTTCTGACTAAAATCTCTGCATCTCAGTGTAAAAACAACTACCATTAGTTTGGCTCAGAGTTAAAATAACAATATTGATAATTGCACATAATGAATTTCACCACAGGAGTCTAGTCATACATTAACATGATTTAGATCATCTATGAAAGCATTAATTTAAATCTGTTTTATCAGTTGTCATAAACTCAAAGCTCCAGTAGGCCTGTAGGTACTCTGTTCTGCTGCTGCCAAAAAATAGTTAACACTATTATGTGCCGAAAGTAGAGAGAGGGTAAATCATAAAAAAGTGTTCATAGCCATGCACTGACAAAAAACCAGTAAGTCAGATCCACCTTGCCACTGCTGGCCCAGTGCCCCACACTGCCAAGGAATGTAATGGATACTAAGGGTAAATGTCTTCCTACACCCACATTTGGTGGTCACTTTGACCCCAATCACAGGAGAAGACACAACAATGAAACATCTCAAAGAGGACTCTCTGTAGTGTTTCTGCCACTGATTTACCCCGTCTGGTACTCTGTCTCTGGGGATGGTAAATCTCTGAGACTTCAGAAGGCTTGAAATACAAACATGGAAAAAATTGCTGAGAACAATGAGGAATGCTGTTTTGTTTCGTAGGGAAAGAAAAGGAACAAAAAAGAGACAAAAAGACTCACAGGACTCAATATAGAAATAGACTGAACCAAAGAAGTAAAAGACTGCATATGATGGCTTTTACAGTATCTTCTTTGACAATATCAATATCAAGCCATTGGTATGAATAAAACACTGAGATTGTCACACTGCAGTCATGCAAAACCAACAAAGCTAAGTGTCCATCACATTCTTAAATCTCAGTAACATTAAGTATGTCCATAAATGTTTTGCCAAGGTAGACTCATAAAGAAATACCTGGTAGCACCACTTCAGTATCACTCCTTACCCTTCTGTCAGGAGTGTCATCATTTCTCAAGCAAATACTTCAGGTAAAAAAAAAATTTTTCAAAACCCTGAGAAAATTAGCCTTTGACTCAGTCCAATAATAAGTTCCCAAATAAAGCCACAATTCTAAGCTCTCATATAAATATCCCCTTAGCATTTAAGGTTGCAATTTTCTTACTTTAAAGGCTGTATGTTTTCACTATGCTCTCAGATGAATTTTTAAGTCTACTAGTGGTAAGGCTGTTTTTGAGAAGAGCTGGTGCCATGTTCTCTATCTGTCTAAAGGAACATCTTCCAGCAATGAGATGAATCTCACAGTGAGGTGCAAACAAATTGCTAATGAGCCTTTCCCTGGGGATCCATATGCTACAGCAAGTCCAGAGTGCCTGACCTGCTGAAATGAGAGCAGCTGCAAAAGGTACAGTTGAATTGTGTCCAGTTCTGGGCCCCTCAGTTCAAGAAGGACAGGGAACTGCTGGAGAGAGTCCAGCGCAGGGCCACAAAGATGATTAAGGGAGTGGAGCATCTCCCTTATGAGGAAAGGCTGAGGGAGCTGGGGCTCTTTAGCTTGGAGAAGAGGAGACTGAGGGGTGACCTCACTGATGTTTATAAATATGTAAAGGGTGAGTGTCACGAGGATGGAGCCAGGCTCTTCTCGGTGACAACCAACAGTAAGACAAGGGGTAATGGGTTCAAGCTGGAACACAAGAGGTTCCACTTAAATTTGAGAAGAAACTTCTCAGTCAGGGTAACAGAGCACTGGAACAGGCTGCCCAGGGAGGTTGTGGAGTCTCCTTCTCTGGAGACATTCAAAACCCGCCTGGACGCCTTCCTGTGTAACCTCATCTGGGTGCTCCTGCTCCGGCAGGGGGATTGGACTGGATGATCTTCTGAGGTCCCTTCCAATCCCTGACATCCTGTGATTCTGTGACTCTGTGAATTCACCTGCGAGACATATATGAGAGGAAAGAACAGTAAATGAGTTTTGTGTTTTTCAGGAAGGATTGGCTGGATGGGCAGACCCAGCCTCCTTACCCATTCTGTCCTGCTATTTTGCCTATAGTTCCCTGCTTTGTCATCCAAAGTGGTGGTAAGCACAGTGTGGGCTGTCACCATCTGCCTTCGGTAAATGTGGCTGTTTTATTGGGATCCCACTGGAAGATGGTAGACAGTCTGTGGGCCACAAATGCTGTGCTAACCAGCCAAGCACTCTTGACCACAGGGGCTCTGCATGCTCTGGAAGGTGTGTTTCATCTGCCGGACTTGTCACGGTACTATCTACAGGGAAGGGTAGGCTGGCCTTGAGGCGATGTGGTCATGCCTCAGATGCCATGGTGTTGTTAAGGCTGAACTCTGGTAAACAGAAGCTCCATGTAAAATGATGGACCTTGGCTACATGCCCCCACCACCCAGGGAGCCCAGCGGGGAAATGACCTAAGTGTGCCCTGGCCCTCCACCCCTTCATCTTGGTTTCCACAAGGAGGAACGCAAGAGCTCAGGCAAGATGGAAAGAACTGGACACTAGCCAAGACCTTACTCAGATGGCCAGGGGCAAGAGACTCTGCAGGCAGCCTGGTGGGGCTCAGTCGAGGCAAAGCCAGCTCTTGCCCATTTCTGATGTGGAGAAAGGCCAGGTTTGCCACTTCTTACCACCTGACCCAGAGCACCATCCCAGTGAGTCAGGTCACTTCTAAAACGTCCATTTTCTTCACTAGCAGCAATCTGCACTCTGAAGTGACGTGTGACTGCTTCTACCCAAGGCAGCTTTAATCCTACAGATTCAGGTAACTGGACCACCATGGCTATGGCAGCTCCAGGCTTGGTGTGGGCTGCACAAATCTGCCTGGGACTTCGGGGATTTTTACAGCAGCTGCTTAAAATCAGACACATCACTAGTCAGAGCACGATGTAATGAATAGCAATGTCTCACAGACCACATGCCTGGTTTCAGTCCCTTTCTGATGCAACTAAAACGCTCGCACTAAACTAATACATGCTTAAGCTACCAAAAGGTACTTCGCGTTTTGGAGGTCCACACTGTCAGTTCCTGCAGCTTGGCTAGACACAGCCATGTCTTTATCTCTGCTAACTTTACCAGGCACTTAGACACTTAAGCTTTAGCTCCAAGAAGTACTCAACAGATTTCCAATGATAATTCAAACTGTATGAGTTTCTGCTGGCAGGAAGAAGGTAGGATATTACGCTGATCTCCACACAATGTGAGAAACCTTCTAAGCTGAAATGAGTAGCTATGTCAATCACGCAGAGTACAGGAGAGATGAAAACAAGGGGAAAGAATGATCTCTCAGTCCGTACATGAGACTCTCAGGTCATGCTAGGAAAAGAAGGTCTCTTGACTTCTGTATGTTGTATGTGTTTCCCTTACATATTCTGACTGAGATTTCTAATGTTGTGCTAAATTGTTGCACCTCCATCACCGTTAAAGCTTAGGAACTGAACCTCCTAGGCAGATGTGAAAACTTTGGCCAAAGTATATTATCTGTAATTCAACTTTTTTACTGCATTTTCCAATAAGTGGATGAAAATGCCAAATGAACCTTCCCATGCTATTTTTTTGCCTGTGGGCCTGAGCAAGGCAGCTGTTTATCCTACCATTGCTGTGGTCTCACATGTGTTTTCCAGTTTAGATGTTGGCATATTCATTATGACCAGGCAAATGCTGGCTCTGAACAGCCTGCTTATTTGAATCTGATCTCGCAATGCCCTGTTTCCTTTCAAAATATACCCTTTGAGAATGTTATTATGCTTGTTATAAAGTAAATGAACTTCACTTCCTCAACACCATGGCCATAAGGTTGGCAAGGACAGCAGGCAAATGTAATCAGCAAGTCCAGTCGACAACAAACGGAAATAAAATCAACTTTCTAGCCCTTTACTAATGACAACAAGGACCATTCAGCACCTCAGATATTATTTCCAGTTTGGTACAAGAGGAAGCATATCCAAGATACCGTAAAATGTAGCCAAGAAAATCTGCTTTAATTAACAGTCCATCCATAACTCATGTTGTTGTGGAAAATGAAAAAGGAACCACGATATCTGCTCCAGACAATCAAATCTGTAATTTTCCTGATGTTCACAGGAGGCAAGAGGTGAAGAAGTTATGGGGGAGAAGGTCAGGATAGATATTAATGGTCCACATTTTTTTAAAATTTGTCCTTTTAATATATTTTTTGAAACTACACTCATAAAAATGTCCACTGGAAAAAAAAGTTATAAACTGCTGAATATCCACAGTTTCTGCAAGTAAACTATTTTTTAGCCTCTCAGGAAATCAGGTCTATAAAAATTATGCAACTGATTCATCAGTTATCTAACAGTCTAAAATCTGATTCAGGATAATAATGGTCCCTGGAATACCTTGTTATGGAGTCTCATGAACCTACGGGGTTATTTCCCATGCTGTGGTCCTCCTTGAGTATCTTTGGCTCTGGCTGAATGAGCAGGCCAATATCTCTGTCATCTTTATCTGTCACACTCACCTATCTTTCATGGAGTAATTTTGTTGAAGTGTCTCAGAGTAGTGGATCTTGGAGTTCACAAATCTGATGAGATGTAGGAAACACATGCCACTTAAAGCAATTTTAATGCCTGTTATCTGTGATGGCTAGTAACATTCATTATAACATCAGGACATAATCATAAGACTCTAGGAGCTGGTGTCTCTTTTACAAATATATTTACTGTAATAACTGGATTTACAGCACACATAACCTAGTAATCCCTGCTTCAGACCCAAACCTTGTGTCTGAAGTCAGGATAACTTTTAAGAAAGCCCATACTCTTAGCTTTAGAAGTCCATCAAGAGTGTAGAAGGTTTATCAGACCCACAATGCAATACAAAAGATAAATCCTAGAAGAGTCTCTGTCACAAAAGTTATCATGTTCCTGGGTAACACAGCAATATTGGGAAACCTGGTCTTAGAGGCTTAAATATGGTAAGCCAGATTCTCAGCTGGTTACAGACAGGCAAAGCCTACCGAAGTCAATGAAAATGTTCAAATATATAATGGCTAAAAACACAACCTGAAATTTCTCTTCTCAGTTTTTTCTGTTTGTTTTTGACCAACTTTTCTCAAAGACACTGTTCTGGGATGTAACCAGGTAAGGCTGATGTTAAAGAGGAAAAGGAAAAATCCCCAAGCTAGTTTTTAGAGTTGCCTGACAGTTAACGACACAGTTGTTTCATTTATACACTGTGAAAAGTAATTGAATTAACCTAAATAACTAATTAGGATTGGTGTTTCAGCTGAAGAAAAATCCCACCACTGTATTTGTTTTCATCAACTTAAATCCCATGGAAAAGTATTGCCTTTCAATCTATTGAAAGTGATAGGTTGCTTGTTTGAAACAGAGGGCCCTCACTGACATAATGTGTGACATAATTATTTTGCTTAGTGTGTTGACCTGGCCAATACATTTTATCCCCAAGACAAAATAGTTGAGTTTTTATCCAGTATACTACATATAAAGAGCTAATGTGTTTTCTCGGATTCACTGTAGTATGCTTCAAAGTCACTTTCTGATGCCAAATTTCTTCCGGAGTGTACCTTCTTTACCGTCAGCAGAAATACACTTCTCAAATGAATCGGTCTTATCCGTGAATTTTAAAATCCGATTGTAATATTTATGCATTTTCATTAACGTCAGAACTCCAACTGGTGCATCAGTACATCTGTAATGTTTGGGAGTGCCCTGAATGCATCACAAATGTCAACACCAGCCCTCTGTAGTTCTAGGCTGAAGATTTCCACATGGACTGGAAAGAAATATGGTCACCAATGTAAGAGTTAAATCAAAGCTTGGGAGGTTACCAAATTGTCCAGATGTATCTGTCTTGCTGCTGGAATCCCTTGTTGCTTTGCATGAATACAGGGTTCCCTTCTAAAAGTGATTACAAACGTTTGTGTTCAGAAATGTCAGGAGGAAAATAGTGATAGAAAAGTTTATGGCAGCCAGCCCTTCATTCCAGCCTCCTAACACACAATGTAAGGAGAGACTTCTTGCACATAATTTCAGCAACAGATGAAAAACTACAATCATAGCTTCCTTTGGTTTCTTGTTCTGTGATCAACATAAATGTCTGTGGAGAACAAGGATAAGTTAATAAATTATTTCCACAGTGGAGAAGGTAGATATTTGCTTTCTTCTCTCCCTTTTGATAGCTCTTTTCTATATTGTTCTTCACTATAACCTTGTCTGAAGCATTATTCTGAATTAGTTTTAGAATGATTTATTATTTAGGCTGCAGAAGGGAACACAGCCATGGAGCAAGATCCTACTGTGCTACATGATCAAAGAGAACAAAGTCCTTGTCCGAGAAATTTTTTAGTCTGTAACTTGAGAAACAACAGATAAAGACACAGACAAATACAGAGGATCAGTAAGCATAATATGACTGTATTTGCAGTGGTAAATTATAGCTGCCCAGGACCAGTCAGTGGCTCTAATGCCACCAGGCACACTTATCTTCTGAAACAAGGGGTCCATACTCCCTCCACCAAAAGGAAATGTCCTTGGCCTGTACTGATCTCTAAATCCTGCCTGGGAATTGTATGGGAGATGAACACAGCTAACGCAGTGTCACGGACCATTGTAACAACCTGCCAGTAGAGACCATTGAGTTCCTGGGTCCAGCACATTGTTTGGTACTGCTTTATTTGCTAGTGTAGATGAAGTCACCAACTATCCTGATGGGGCTTGATCAAAGCAAATCAGCTGCCTTTCCAGTGATGTAAGATATAAGAAACCACATATGATATATCCAGATCATCTTAATAAAAATGTGATCTCAGCAAATAGATTTACTGTCAGGGTAAACCATATGAACACAATTGAAGTGTTTTGTTAGAAACACTCAAGCTTTTGTGCATAAATTAGCCTCTAATAATTAGTGGGTTAGTAGGTGATTTTCTTTCAGGGCAGGTTGTTTCTGTGAACAACTTATTTTTCTCCCTCCGGAACAGATGGTAGTGTTCAATGTCTAACATAGATTACCAAAAGAGATGGACAACTTATGTGTCATTTGTACATGCATTTTTGCACATTTTCTATGTTAGACAAATCTGTTCTGTTGAAACATATCCACACACACATATGCATTAAACCTACAACACCCAGAATTTGTGCATATGTGATGCATAAAAAACAAAGCCACAAAAGCAATCAAACACACCTTTAGAACATCTACTAGTGTACTGCAGTGTAAACCATTTATGCCTTCATCTAGAGGCCAATGTCTTCTGAATCCTAAGAACCACTGGATTTCAAGGCAGTACATTATAACACTGTGTGTCCTGTATTGGCAGTGATGGATTGTATGGAGAGACTGCCACTGTAATCCTACCGAAAAAAAAAAAAAAAGTGAGAAAAAAAAAGGTTTTGCAAAGAAATTGCACTTGGTCACAGAAGGATGTGAAGTAGGTTAAACAACTGTAAGAATCAAAAGAATATAGTCTGTTATGTGCCTTGATGTGGGTCATGGTTCTTTCATGCTGATAGCTGGGTCTTAATAATCCAAGTGGACCACTAGCTCTATAAGACCACTCTGTGAATGTCCAGGCAGATGTATTCAAACCACCCCTGTTTAACTATGCATTGACTCTTCTCCCTCTCCTTCATGTTCCCACACTTTTTTCTTATCCATAACATTTTTGTTTTCCCTTTGGAGGAACAAGAAGCAAAAGATCCCTCCGGCTTTGCAGTAACAAGGTAAGAAACGGAGTTTCTGTTTTCCTAGCTACAGTAGTAGCAATATTTCTTAAGGAGTGATAGCCACCAGAGAAATTACAATACCAAGATTTCTTTGTGTTTCTTGTGAGTTTTGATGGTAGTTATTTAACTGTGGCACCAAACACCATTAGCCCTTAGACTCTTTGCTATCCATTCATATCGCTTCAGTTGATTGTAGTGATAGCATCCATTTGTGTTCACAGACATGAATGTACTGCACACAGTACAAATGACTGGCAGATCCTTTTGAGACACTCTGGACCATTTGGTCCCTCTATCTCCTCAAGGCAATGTGATTTTATTGGGCCAGCCAGAGAGAGAACAGTGATACTTGAATAATGCAAGAGTTTTTTGCGGCTAAAATTTCTGTGATTTAGCATCAAGGTAAGCAATGACATTTTAAGGAGACAATGCACTTCAGATGACATCATTTTCTTCATCAGTGAAACAGGACTGAAGTGTTTTCCATGAAGACCTGGTGACCATAGAGATGCTGGTTGGAGGTATGCTTGCACTGCCCACTCACTGGCAAAGTCAACCGCTTGCTTCCAGTCCCTAGGTACTGAATCCCACTCCACTGTTGTTCCCTTCTGTAGAACCATGGCATGTAGTGGAACTCAGTTCAATTAAACTTCTCAGGTTTAATTAAAAAAAAATATTTTAAACCCAGATCATTTCACTAATTCAAAGCCCAGTGTGGGTCTGCAGGCAGTGGGACTATCACTGATAAGGTGAGGGCTTTGAGGAAAGGGGACAGAGCAGGAGGGGAAGGGAGGAAAAAATGAGGATCTAGCCATATGGGCAGCTTGAGAAGGCATCATCATGGAGAAAGAAAGTGGAATTAATTTTTCTGCATTGTGGAAAACTAATGAGCAAAGTACCATTCAGGAACTGGAGTTGAGACTGATCAGACTAGAACTCAACTGCTGTGAATGGGGCAGAAATACTTCCTAATAAGCACCAGGCTTTACACTGTGATTTAAAGCATAAAACCTCTATTTAAGTGGCATGTAAACTAATTAATGGTAATGCAATGAAAACGAGTAATAATTTTTTTAAAGGCCACAATGGAAAGAAGCTTAACTGCTGCTTCTTGTTAAGTAAAGAGTTCCAAACCTCAAACATAAGTTGCAGCACTTTTATTAAAAAGTCTTTAAAATTATACAGAAAATCTGTCCCTATTATTTATAATATAGAGGATTATTGACCTTCTATTATTATTTCTACACTTCTCATTTCTAGGTTACTGAAAACATTTCCAAAGAAATATTTTAGCTAATATGCACTAATTTCTGAATGCCAACAAGTTCTGTCTTAATCTAGTCTGTCTGATATTTGTGACATAAAAGAAGGAGCTTGAGGAGAACCAGAGCCAGCCTTGAATATAAAGCAAATATTGCTCCCATTAAAAATCCCTGGAGATGTACAATTCACTGTAACTAAGGCTTTTGTATAGTCTTCGTTGAGAATAGACAGGTTTAATGGCTTTGGTATTATGCTCATGAAAGATTCTGCCAGAACACATATTAGTATGCTTTTTTCAAATAATTTCTTATTTTCCCAAAATCAATGTGATGATTATTGGCAGAACTATTTTAGTCATCCACCTGAAATCAAATCAAATACACTGAAGACTCATAAACTGTTAAGAAAAAAATCCGACAAAAGTTTTCCAGGTCCCCTGGACTGTATCCTAGTACCATACATAATTTACAAGTGGAATTAAAACTGAAAGCATGTCAGTGAGCTTTGTACATGGCAAAGGCCATACTCAGGTGCTGGAGAAATTCAGTTTGCCTCATGAAGGGGTCCCAGACATGTGCAGGCACTTATGCCTGCATGGCAGCAGAACCGGGCAAAGTACAGGTATGAATGATGACAGCTGTCGTCCTTTGCAGGAACGGCATCTACGGAGACTCCCTATGTGGCATAGTCCTCCTCAAAGAACTTAATTTAATCCTTTAGCTATGACATCCCTCTTATCGTTCCCTTTTCCCATCACCTCATATATCACAGAAATGTTATTCATTCATTCATTATTAGAACTGGGCATTGACAAGTATATTTTAATAACACATATTCCTTACAAAGGCTGTTTATTAAGCTAATATTTCTAGGCCTCTTTACAATTAATCATAAAGTGTCCAAGACATATATTTTCATTATCTCTCTGGGTTTTTGACTGGATGAAAGCCCAAAAATCTTGTATCCTAAGATGAGAAAGTGCTGGCACAACTCTGTATGTTTGATATCATTTCATTCCCTTGCTGCAAAAACAATAACCAATATGGCAACTCTGCTGATTTATTGACTTGGCCAAGTAAAAATGTACCTTTTTTACTTGGCAGAGGAAATAAATGTTCTACTTAAAACATAACTGAAAAAAAAAAGGTTTTAATGCTATTTGTTTGAGAACCGAGATGCACAATGTGAAAGTAATCTTGCAGTTGACAGCATTTTCACTGGCAGGGCTTTTCTGATCTGAGCTGCATGTTTTTGATCAATCTGAAAGATCAAAAAAAGACAGAAGAGCCAAATTGCCAAAGATTTTTTTCCAGTATGACATTCTGACTGCAGTTTTACGTCTGATCAGTATTTCTTCAGTTGAAAGCTTTCTTATCAGGAAAACGACGATTCACACAAATCTGACTTTTCCCAGATATGGACCAGTTTTGAAGACATTTTTATTGAGAAAAAACTCTCCCACCCTATGGACCAACCAATAGCCCAGTGGCAACATTGAAAGTAACACTGGACACTGACCTGGGTGTGGGAAAACAGCTGTACCTCTCCTCCTTGTCCTGGTTAAGGAATTGTAATTTCTGTCAGAAACGTAATCAAATTAGAGATTTTGTACTCTTTCTCAAAAGTAATTTGGTGACAATATAAATTATTAGTCCTGCAAACTTGTGCAACAGCAGAAAGCAGATGTTAGGAAAAAAAAGAGTATGGAAGTGGCGAATTATCAGTGGGGTTAAAACCAACCCCTTTTCTGAAAACACATCTTCCTAGAGAGATTAATCCTGTGCAAAGTCCAGCTGAGATCACTGGTGCACCACATGAATCACAGAGTCACAGAATGTCAGGGATTGGAAGGGACCTCAAAAGATCATCCAGTCCAATCTCCTTGCCAGAGCAGGAACACTTAGAATCTGAGCATCCATCTTGGTCGAGAGGACTGTGGGTTGGGGGATTGTGTCTTCTACATGAGTTTTCTTCAGCAAAGCAGTGCACAATGTCTTTTAAAGTAGATGTTGCTTGGTTTCTTTTCCACAATGTAAAATTCTTTGAGTTCATCTCATGAAAAATGTTAAATAAAAAAGTCAGATGTTATAAAAGGACTACTGCACAGCTTTCACCATATAGCAATTCCCACCTACCACCAGTCCAGAGAGATGGGTCTCGATGCTTTTTTCTGATGTGTCAAAACAGCTGTTAGAGTAGTAAAAAGTAATAACATTTAATACTAATAATATATAAATTATATATAATATAATTTTAAAGAGTTCCTAGCTTAGTGTTTTACAGGAAACATTTATTCAGACTGAAGTAATAAATGAACCTTGTTGACTTGTTATTTTTGCAAAGTCATAAATTCTTCCCAAGTTGTCTGTCAATACATTTCACAATCTTTCTGCAGAAATCTATCAACAATCATTTCATACGAATCTGATTAAACAGAGCAAATTCACTAAGCATGACCAATTCCTTCTTAGTTTGCCCCAAAACACGTAACAGGAATAGAAGTTTCTAACATTCCCTGTTTCCAGTCAGCATTGTATTTACATGCAAAACCCAGGAAAAAGATCAGATAGGCAACATGAGCATGTTGGGGCTTTCTTGCCTTTGAAAGAAGTTCCTGAAATGGACACCAGGTACGTGACCCTTACAAAAGAAGCTGTTTGATATCTTTTGTTAGTGAGTCACTTTCCTTCCCCACCCCCCCAACTTTATGAACTCACATAGGCTCAGTTTCCAGTCCTTTGTTTGAAGCCAGGGATACATTAAGGAAGAAGAATCCACAAGTGAGCAGGTAAATTGTTACTGAGGGAATATTTGTGTCATAACCTGCAGCCACCCAGAAGTAGCTGTCAAAGAGCCAGTGAGCCATAAAATGGCAGGGGTCAGCTATCCACTGGGACTGGTTTTCCGAAGTTAATACAGTAATAAATCCAGGGCTATGCTCAGAAGGAATTTGGATTCCTTAGGTGCTGGATACAGATGCTTTCTAGACTTCCTTAAAATGATCTTCAAAGACTCTATTCTTGTAAAAATGTAAAAATCCTTGTAAAAATAAAAAAAGTTTAAAAATCTTGTAAAAATTGATAAACAAACAACCAAAAAATATATTCAGCAATCTTTCCTCCCCTAGCCTTGCTCTATCCCAATACATTTGTGTTGTCAGGAATTAAATGCACATGGCAAATCTGGGATATGGGGAGCTCTAGTGGACACAGAGAGTTCAGTTTCCCTCACTCCCTCAAAACAGTGAAGATTTGTTTTGGGTATTTTCGCTTGCCACAAGTCTTTCTTTTCAATATGCTTTTGACACAGTGCTTTGATAACAGAAGAAAATAATGAGCAATAACACAATTTGGTGGAATTTTTAAAAATTAAATAACACCACTGGTCTTATCGATGAGTGTGTCTTTGTCTCTATCTCATTCTGTTTAAACTTCCTGTTAGCTTTTCTTGAAAATTCTTTATGCATCTCTGAATCACAAGTTCTTGTCACTTTTATTTTGTTTTTTGTTTTGTTTTGCTTTATTTTTCTGAAATGGTTTAGTCAAGTCAAGCCCAGAGCATTTATTATTAACCTGGATTGAGTTTGGAAGCTCACTTCTCGTTTCAGACCTGAAAGCAATGAAAGCTTGTCTGCTTTTTTGCAGCTATTCTTATTGGTTTAATACAAGATACAACCTCTGCCCACTCGTCTTGCTTCTCTGACTATAGTCATCCAACCTTCAAAGCAATCATCTCAACATCTTCTTATTTCAGCCATCAATATGTGAGTTCCTCATAATGAAAAGAGAAGAAAATATCTGTTTGAGGTTGTTTCCTTACAAGCTTGGAAAATGTTAAGCTTTTGCTTAGATTTTCTGATAATGATTATCTATTAATTTAAGTATTCAGTGCCCATATTATATCACACAGCAGCAAAGAGTTCAGCACATTCCCCCAGTGAACAAATGTACTTGGGCACTGTGGAAGGACAGCAGTTTTATTTATCCTGCTTGACTTTTCTGTTTGACATACAGAAGAAGATTTGGCAGGTGTGGGAGTCTAATTACGTCAATGAGAAGTTGTAGAAATTAGCTGGGAGCTGAAGTGTGCATTAGTAATTAGCATCCCTGTCTTTCTGAATCATTCCAAAACAACCTTCTCTAACTCATCCACCATACTGGTATCTGCTTTTCAATAGACCTTCATTATCTTCACTTGATTTATCATCCGTTGCTCAGTATCAGAAGATCCATTTCCAGCGCTGAACAACACAACTTTTGTGAAATTTCAAGCAGACACTTGAGTGCTTTTTCCTCAGGAAAAGTCGCTGTAAACTCCTGCAAACTAAACTCGTCAATCTCTCTCACACTAATTGAGCTGCTAGACTGCTAAGATCATAAATATGCTGCCTATGTCACTGACAAATATTGCCTCACTCTTTCTTTATGATTGTTTATATCAATTTGTTGTCTCTGGTCTTACCTCTAGTTTGTAATTTCACTGCTTGTCCAGGGATCAGGTCAGTGGATCTTGGGTCTCGGCTGAGATGCTCAAGAATAACAGTGCCACCAATAGATGAGGGTGGCATTGGTAGGGAAGGCTAACTGATGTCAATATTATTATCTACAGAAGAGCTGGAAATTGCTTCAACAGGCAGAAAGTTGTTGAGATTCATACAGGCCTTGAGAGTCAGCTGGAGCCTATAGGGCCCTGGTAAGCTCACCCTTACACCAGCGTACTCAGGAGAAAGCTGGAAGGAGTCATTCCTATACCTGCTGGGAATGGGTAAACTGGTACAAAAAGGAAAGGACGGGAAAGGACAAAACTCCCACATGATGAGTAACAGACAATCAGAAAATAATTCGGATTGGAAGGGACCTCAGGAGATCACCTTGTCCAACACAAAATTTTAACTTTTTGGAGAAAATATATCTTTTTTTTTTTTTTTTTTTTTTTGGGGGGTGGGGTGCAGAGGGAAAGAGCTGATTTATTATATTTGAGCTTTTTGGAGTGGCAAGAGGACAATGGCAGGATGACAGGCACAGGTTCTGATAGTCCATTTGGTAGCTGTACACGTAATAGGAAGTTAATTGGATAAGCAGACACAAATAGCCCATATAATGCCAAGATTTTCAAATTTACGCCTTTGAATGCCTCCTGGTTTTAATACAAATTATTAAGGCATCTCATTTTCTGGAAGCACTGATCATTCGAACCTTTAAAAATCAGGCCCTGGAAAACAGATGCAAATCACGCAGCAGAAAAATCTGTTTCCAGAACCACCAACTATTTTTTAAAATCTTGCTGTGATTTAGATATTCCCTTTGTTGATAATCATTAAAATATGGTAATTGTTACCAGGCCTCTGCTAAATTTCAAGAGAAAACTGATACTCACTTTAAAGTAACAGGAACACTGCACATTTTCAGTTTTAAAAAAACAAGCACATCCCTATCTAGTGATCCTTCTTAATGAAGCATGTCTTGCATCTCCAGCTGCTAGGCAAAGAGGGAAGTAAGCTGTCCAAATTTCTGTGCAGTCAGATACTTGGTCACTCCAGGAGAGCTGCCAGATTGTTCTCATTTGGAAAGAGCCTCCTCCAATTCTTCTAGCTGTGCGGGAGGATTTAGTGTTGTGTACATCTCAGTAAGGCTTTCTATACATGATGTTGTCTTGTGGTAGGCTGCCTGTTGCTCACTCTCTCACCATCATAAATCTGTTTCAATATTGCTGAAGACACATTTCCTAACTGATCCACAGTTCAGTACAAAGAGTTGATTTCCCCATTCCAAGCCGCCTCCTTACATGACACGATTTGGAAGTGGATTAAACTCTTTTGTGCTATTACCTGGAAGCAATTATGCTAGTTGCTGGAGGGGAGCCTCCTCCATGAATGGGAAAGGAGAAAGTCTGCCTGACTGCAAAGAGGGGATAAGCAAAGTGGTTAAAAGAACATTGTTATTAAGTGGTTGAATCACCATCCCTGGAGGTGTATAAAAGCCATGTAGATGAGGTTCTTAGAGACATGGTTTAGTGCCAGTGTCAGGTTAACAGTTGGACTTCCTGATCTTGACAGTGTCTTCCAACTGAAATTATTCCATGATTCTATGATTAGTAGGGAAAGACTTCCTGGTCACAGCAACAAAGAAAATGTCATAGCAAATTTGTCTAAGTGGTGGTTCATCCAGCTGTATTCCTGCCTCTAGAGCTGAAGGCAGCTTAGATATTTCATCTTAGACATCTGAGTCTGATCTCACAAACTCTGAGTTTGGTCATAGGTATAAATGAGACTGTGACAACTCCATGAGTAAAAAGATATTCTCCCTTAGCAGCAGCCATCGCAGCATTACTGGCACTTGTGACTTAGTTACAGAGCAGACACACTCCCAGGGGGTCTGATTTGCCACCCAGGTGAAGATACACAAATAACTAGGCAAAGGTACTCTGAGGAAGTGTGATACTTGTAGTGGCCTTGGGCAAATGGAAAAGTGTTACAGATTAAAGTGATGGGATGTTACAGAAATGCGTTTGAGGTGGTTGAGATGGGCAGGTAGATTCTTTTAAAATAGGAACTAATCTTTTTATCTGGGAGAAAAGAAAAAAAAATATTTTTAAGTACTACATAGCAGGGGCATTACTTTTTCTTCACCTAGAAAGAATTAAATATCTACAAAAAGTCATCATTATTTTAATATGCATTTTCCATACTCAGTAAAGAAACATAATGACTAGAGTTGCTTGTGAGTTGTCTGTGCTTGCCTGAGTGTGCACTGGGGCTGCAACTATGCCTGTACAGGTTCATCCAAACATGCAAAACATCCCGATGGTTCACAGCAAACAGTTACTGCCTTCTCTTGGCAGCTGGTGGTGGACAGCCCAGTGCTCTGGGGCTGGAGGTCCCACATCACACCTCTCTCACTCCTTAGGGATGGGGTCACCACACAGGCAGAGATTTTCACATTTGTCAATGTACCTGGCATCCTAAAAAATAAATAACAACAAAAGTAATATCTTAATTTCTCCAGAATAAAATCATTTAGAGATTTAGTTTCCTTCTGTTAAATTTCATATTAAAAGAAAAATTAAACCCACAAATCAGCAGCTCATGTTATTAGCTACGCTGGTTTCCGATAATCTCTGTCACCCACCAGGTTTACAGGCTAGTTTGATGGATAAGGATCTGCAGACAATTCCTCATTGTCTTTGCAATCCTCTAGTCACCAAACATGTATTTATGTATTGTACGCTTGTTGCTAAACAAGAATAATCCAGAGTGGCCGCTTGCGTCATCACTCCCAGTTGCCATGGAGATGAGTCACAACATCTCTCTCTCTCAGGATGGCTTCCCACTTGGGGAGCTCTTCAAGGGTTTTCCCCACCTTATTTACACAGTACAAAGTGACTCTGTGAAGCAAAATTGATGATTTAGCTCTGCTGTGCAACCAGAGATATGACTCCTCTAGCAGTGCTAAAACTTTCATGAAATCAATTCATGTGGCCCCTCAAAAGCTCACAAACATATATTTAAATGAAAACAATTTAGATTTGAATCCTAAACACTCTCATCCTCTTAAAAAAAATGTGCAGAACAAACTTCCCACCCTTTTTCTGTGGACTAGAGTTTGCAGAGCAGGGCCTGCTAAGGTCTGTGGAGAGGCACCCACTTGTGTCTTGAAAAGTCCCTATGGAGGAGCTCCAAAGGAGAATTTAGGTAAAATCATTTTGGCATTTATGGCTTCCCCACGATTGCCAGAGGACTTGCACAACCCAAGCACTCCCCAGCTCCACCTCAGTTCAGATCACTCTCAGTGTCTGATCCTACTGCCATTGATTTTGGCAGACCACAGATTTTCTGCTGAGTTTCATGCCAGCAGCAGGAGGACAGGCAAGTCTTGACCTGGATGAAGCCAGAGTGATGAGGACAGAAAATACAACTGGAAAATGTAATGTTGCCACTAAACGTGTGTTTTCTGAAAGACAGTGTATAGTTCGTATAGTTTCCCCCTTTCTGAGCAGAGTTCAAAGGCATGAATCCTCCATCGAGGGTAACAGCGTCTAGGGGGTCAAGTAGCTCTCCAAAGCTACTGCAGAGCAGAGAGGGACTTAAGAAATCCCCTTATTTAAGAAATCCTCTGACATGTCTAGTAGATATATTTCCTCAAAGCATTGCTTTTTGGCAGCACTCTGCTCCTTTGCTGTTACTTGTCAGCTTCCGTCTCCTCGCTCGGTGAAAGAACATCTCAGCTTGCAGATATAGGTCCAGGGCCTGAAAATTAAATGCTGTAAAGCTGAGAGGTGCAAAGCACTCAATCCTGGAGGTCTGCATTGATGGGGAATGGAACCAAAGCAAAACTGCACATTGGATTCTACAAATTCCCTTGCTGATCAGGTGCTTACAGCCACTTGCAGATAATCACAGGTGGTTTTCCATGAATGGACATTTGAGCTTTAAAAGATGGGCATTGACCAAGCACTTTTCTCACACAGGTATATTGTCCTAATATGCATTTTTTACCTCTGTAATACGATTTTTTGTCAATTCAGAACAAAAATCACCAAGTTTTGAAACTCAATTTAAAATAAATTGGATGCAAATATTGTTGGATTGAACAAAGTGTTTCATTTTGATCTGGGATTTTTTTTTGTATAAGGATATAACATATAAAACAGAAGAATGGCATCAACTCAACATTATTTTAAATTGAAAACTCAAAAAGCTCAACATAAAAAATGCTGAAATGGGACCGAGTTTTCAGGTGTGTCAGGTCATTTATTCCCAGTCCACTTCTAAAAGGAGATTCAAACATCTTCACAATCATTTCATAAATGACATTTTGATTTCAAAAGAACTGAATTTTCCAATTTTATTTTTATTTTTTTTAAAAGCTGTATCATGGAAGATTTTCTAATCAGCCCCAGTGAGTGAGAAGACTTCAGCAGTCAGATACAAGATGCAAAGCCTGGGAAGGGGAAATAAAAGTTCCTGAAATGTATATACAAAGGATTTTATTTTCATTATCAAAAAAAAAAAAAGAGAGAAGGGTTTTTGCATCATATGATATTTGAGTACGAGGGCTGCAGAGACCCCACCCTGCATCTGGCAGGCGGGGAGGTAACCGAAAGCTGCTCGGGTCTCCCGCGGGCCATCTCCTCACAGGTGGAAAGCCTGGGGTTATGGGGGGGAGATTTCTGGGCAAAAGCATTCAGGGGCACCCTGGGGAGCCCTATAAAAATGACTCACTTGTGAGGGGTGGGCGTTTTTTGGAAGGAGGTTAGTGGGGAGCCGGCTGCTCCACAGGCCCTTGGGGACTGGGGCTATGAAAAGTCTGGGAGTTTTTATAGCCTGAGCAAGCTGCTGCTTCTCTTTTAATGTAGGAGGAACAGAGAAGGGGAGGAGAATGGAGGGAGGGAACTGTTTTGCTTTTTGTTTGGGTAACAAAATCCGGAGAGATGGTTTGGTAGAGCTATCTACCATGACGTTTTTTATTTTTTTGCTTCTATGTTTTGCTGACATAAAACTATGGGCACTTTGCCGTAAGCAGGACTTATGCTGCAGGTTTTGTTAAGTGCCCAATACAGAACTGCTTTAGCAAAAGCCCTCGTGTTTCTGCTGGGACAAATTGTTCTCTTACTGACAGCTTATTTCACTCAGTTGAAGTGGATGTTAGGAGAGAAAGATTACCATAAGTATGCTGCTAAAGATGGCTGTTCACACCAGAGTACTTCCCTGATTTTAGCATCCCCTACACAGCCTTGGTAATTGTCTCAAACCCCATATTTATGTGACCATGATTTGCTTTGCCTTTTGCACTATGGTTGTAAGTGGTGCCATTAAGATTTTTGCACTGTGGTGGAAAAGTACTTTAGGTTAACCTGTGTTTCTTGAGAAATGAGGACAAATGAAATGCTTAACTCCCAATCTTGTTTTACATTTGAATGTTTTTTTCTATAGTTCACTTTAGAAATAAAATAGAACTGAGGTAAATGTCAATTAAACAGCGGACATTAAGTCTGGACTGAATTATTTTCTCAAAGCCAAACTCTTGTAGTGACCCAAAACGTGTAGCTTCAGGTGAAAATTAGTTGTCTTCTGATTTCAGGCACAATTATTTCAAATAATTATATTCCTTGTGGCATGGAAATTATGCTACTCTCACTGTTCAGCTTTGTTAGTTTTTTGGGGGGTGTTTGTTGTTTTTTGGTTTGGAGGTGGAAGGATTGTGTTTGTTTTGGGGTGTTTGGTTGGTTGGTTGGTTTTTTTTTCTTGGTTTTTATTTTTCATGACTGGCTTTTTTCCAAGACCAAACTAACAGGTATTAGATCAGTAAAATTACAAAAGGAGTTTGCATGAATGCCCTGGAACTGAAACCAGTTTACAAAAATCTGAGCATAACACTTTGCGAAATCTCCTGTTGTCTGCAAAGATATAGCTAGATTCTTTACAGATTGTATTTTTACCTGTTTGAAGGAATGACCTAACATTAAAAGAAGAAACTATGTTTCTAAAGAGCTTTCGCAAAATAACCAATGAGGCATAAAAACCAGCAAAGTAGTCAAACTACACCTCCTTTGTTGTATACTTTGTACTTACTGCACCAAAGAGAAAGAGGAAGCATGTGACAGGTTAGGATCCAAAAGAAGATGCGGCAAAGATTCATCTTTCATTTTAGACGTGTCCACACACTCCCTTTGCTAGTCCAGATGTTGGCAGATGTCTCTTAGTAGTAGTTCAGAACTGAGCACTCACTACGTTGCTCCACTGATTTTTGTAGCCAGCCCCAGCTCTCATGGTTTTGAGGCTGCTGACGGTAGCTTTAAAGTTAGCTTGAGTATGTCTCCACTATACTGTCATCACTGCTAGGGCACTGACTTATTTCTACAGGAAATGTCAAACCTCTAGAAGAAATTTAGTAGTTACTAATGTCTGCAATTTCCTTCTTATTTGTCCTTCTCCCATTCCCGCTTTCCATCTCCACCTCCATTCATGCTTTGCTCCAGACTCTTAGCCTACGGCAATATGTGGAGGATATAACATTCCAGCACAACACCACTCATAAAAAAAGATGTGTGACAAATTGTAATGACAAGGTTGGTCTGGGTCTGTGTGTGGAAGGACTGTTGCAGCACACAGCTCAGAGAAATAGAGAGCTGGTTTACCATGATGAATATGCATCTGAAGGATCCCAGCAAAATAGTTCACTGTGTTCTCCTCTAAATGATGCTTTTTCAGTACTCAGCTCTATAAATGTGGAAAACTAAGTTCAATATGTGCGTGTGTTTGCTGGTTTGGAACTGGCTTAACTTTCTAGTAATGAATAAAACAAGATTGTTTTGTTTTGTTTTGTTTTGTTTTCTAGGCATCCCATGACCCTGTGCTACCCAGCTGGTGTCCGTTGGCACTGCCAGGCACTTTGTCACAGTTCCTGCCCTTTGGTGGATGCACCCCGAGGTTTAATGGATTTGTTTCCAGTTGGCCTTGGGTTGGTGGCTGGTTGTGACAAGATGGCCTTTGCAGTTGCACAGGTCTAGGTCCTGCTCCTATGTTATCTTGTGTGTTTGTCCCATCATCGTCAAGTTTTGTGATTCCTGTGTTTCCAGTTCATGGGACTCGTAGCCCAGGCCTCCCATGGAGCAACATGAATTCTCTTCTGCTTCCCCTCGCTGTGCCAGGCACTCAGGGCTGCTGAGTCCCAGGGTATCAGAGAAGCTGTGGAGTTGTGCAGACATGTAAACACGTGATGTCTCAGACAAAGCATCTTACCACAGACCCGCACCCTTGTCAGACCCAGGACAGAGGGAGAACCACATCATCCCACATGTGGAGTCTTATGCTTCGAGTAATTGCAGCCTGAGGTCTCTTATTTCATAAACTGCTGTGTCTGATGGACAGGTGATGCCAAAGAGAAACCTTACGTGAGTTATGGGTTTCCAGGGTTTGGGCTAAACACCATTTGTCTACAGGAACTTAACCCCTTCAGCCAACACATGAACATGTATAGACAGGACTTCAGGAATATCCTCCCTCCCTTACATTCACTTTAAGTGACAACACCATAGAAAAGTTCTTGAATGATGATCTCTGTGCCAAAGGTATTCCTGGCAAGTAATTTCCTCCCTTTCCTGAGCTTCAAAAAATGTAGGAGATAAAGACTTATCTCTGTAGCTGGTATTGGTTGTAACAGGGTGAATAGATAGATCTTTATCACAGAAATAATGAATCAGAAAAGAAGGTATCTAACAGATAGAAATAAAACAGCATTTTCAGTAAATGTCGTCTTATTAGACTACTCAGTTTTTTGTGTAAGTGCCTTTTTATTGCTTCTAGGACCAGGGTAAGATGAATAGCTAGAAGCAAAACCATTAAATGTCTCTCTTCTCTGTTTTAGTCTGTTGCACATAATTGCTAAAATGACAAAAAGACACAGCAACTAAATCATCTTCATTGCTACAGTTACAATGCTATTTCCCTTCTACAGTATGGGAGCATATCCCATGCTCGCAGGGTGTTTCAAACTTTTCACCGCCAGAAGGTACCAGATTTTGTAACTCTGTCCTGGCCCAGGAGAGTCATGTTTCACCAGGGGATATATGAAATAGGCATTTATAGTTGGGCTTTGTGTGTTGCAGCAGCACAGTTCCCTTCCCATCAAAGAAGTGAGCAGGAAGTAATCACCCTACAGGGTGCCTGTTGGACCAGAACAAAGTGACAGTATTTTCTCTCAGTGACAAGATGCATTCATAGGTGGGTCTGCAAGAGATTATAAAAGGCATTTCATTCACCCAAGAATGAATTTCCTCTGGTTTCTGGGACTGTTTCCTCCCCTACAACCACTCATGAACTTTCTCCTTTTGGCTGACAGTAATAGTGTCCCAGTAGAAAGCACTTCTTGGGATGGTCATGGCCATGAAGGAGACACGGGTCCCTTACCTTCTTTGTACAGTTGCTCAGAAGCAATAATCTGTGATCCAGCTGGCCAGATTTGTTTCATGCGTCTGTGACATCTTGAACAGTGGTGGTGCTTTTACGCACTTGGGAAGAGTATGAGAATCAGAGATCCCATTTCCAGAATGCATTTGGCTCCACAATGTTGCACAGCTAGGCAAGCCTTGGCCTTGTTGTTGCTGACCACCTGGACATGTTTCACATCAGGGAGAAAGTAGGGGCAGTAATGATTATACAGTACACACAGGAGAGTCAATAATGGTGCCAAAAGGCAACAAACAAAGGAGTATTGAGACAGGGTTTGTTTTTGTAAGATTATACTCAATTCAGTCATTCTATGACTACATATATTCTTCTGTTTATTTATGTAATAAGCTGCCCTTGTAGGGCTCTGACAGATAAAAAAATGGAGTCTTTCCAGATGTGTGAAAAAGGCAGTTACTTGGAGAGGATTTTATACACTGTGTTGCTACAAGAGATTTTAACTCACCAATCATCATCAAGAATATTTGGATTTTCCTTACTAAACCACAAAAACCTTAATGGGGAAAATCACTAAACATATAAAGTTATACTAACATAAATATTTGACTAAAACCATTATTGAAACGGCTCTTGGGAACCTGTGTTTCTGTAAACTTTAAGGGCTATAATGAATATACACATACCCTTCTTCCTCTCTTCTTTCTCTCCTCCCATGAAAGGTCAAAATTGCTTCAAGTTATGGCTGAGAGGCTGAGCAGTTTTATGAAGTTTTCCTTCTTTGCCCTGTCCTAAGAACACAATTTTCATCCCAGTGTATGGCATAGCAAAAGGCATGTTAAGATCTGATGAACAAATGTAAATGTTTAAAAATGAGCTGAGAAAGCTATATAATAGCAGAACCAGGGAGGCCACCTCGTAGCGCCTGTGTTTTATGATCTGTGCTTTTAACAGCACAAGTGTAGCTTGTATTTGAAAGGAGAAGAAAATCTTTCACATCTTTCTAAGAAGTGCAATCACAGCAACGCTCTGCAAATTAACCCCTATAAAGCTAGTCATATGAAGGGCCTCATTAGAAAGAAAAGTTACGTGAGCTTCAGCATCATTGTTCACTTGTTTTGGAGCATTTTTTCTTGCTGCTGGCTTTGCAGGAATGGAAGAGTTGCTATATTAATTGTGGGCCTTTCTGCCCTTTTCTGTCTGGAGAGGGACAGAGAAAAAGGAACTAAGGTCTGAAACCTCAATCTTTTCTCTATATGGACAAGGAAGCTCACAAGAGAAGAGCTTAACTCGGATTCTGTTTTTTCCCGTATTTTAGAAGCTTATGTAAGTTTAAAATAAGGACCCGAAACTACGATCCAGTGAGCAGCCTCTGGGAATCACTGCCTGAAGGGAGAAGGTAAGGAGAAATAATGGTGGGCTGTTTCCTGGATCCAGGATGCCACTCAAGCTCCTCCAGGAGCCAAATGACTGGGAGATACCTCTGACCTGTCTTTGAGGAGTTAGTCTGTCATAGACATCCCCCTCTACAACATCTCTTCAACTTCGAAACAGATTGTAATAATTTCCAGAACTGAATTTCACAGCTCTCTCTGGTAGGACAGACAAGGGCTTTTTGATCTCTCACCAGACCAAGGCACAGACCTTTGCAGGGCTGCTGGGCTTTGCCCTTCATACTGAATCTGACCAGCACCTGTAGGCACTGACCATAACTTCATACAACCGCTTTATGTGGGATGCACTGTATGCCTTAAGAAACAGGTTTTTTGATGTAGCCCAACCAGTTTCCTTCTGTGCCCCCTTTGAAGAGGTGTCACTGTTCTTCAACTTACATGGTTAAACCAGAGTAGTCTTAAACACAGTATATTCATGTGTCAGGAAATTGTGGATTTAGTGAAAGCTCACAACAAATCAAAGCAAATTATGAAGCTCTACGTTTTATGTCTTTATTAAGAAGTTTAATAAAATTTTAAATTTAATTACTTGTATGATCAAACAAAGGCTCCATAGTCTCTCAGTATATTGTGCAGTTTAAGGGCCCACAGATATTGCAGAAGTGGGGTATGCCTTTTCCATAAGCCTTTAAGGGATTTAATTACAATCACATCTCAAAAGTCATTTCAACTGGAAATGTAACTGGAAGTCATCAAATGAGTTTGCCTTAATATATAGTACCTGGCTATAGTGTGTTTGTGTGGGAATAATGAAGAATATATTCTTCATACACCCACCGTACAGTCTAAGTTCCCTTCCTTATAATATATCTTAAGAACAACACAGGGTAAAGTGCTATTACTGGCTAAGTAGCAAATGTCATTATAGCATCCAGTACCTGTGCTATTCAGTAGAGGCAACAGCCTTAAGATATGTGACCCTTTTGGTGTTCTCTTTGAAGGGTCTGTTGTGTGCAGATATAGTATTTACTGAAAACTTCTGCATTCTGCTGAAGATATCCTTCCATCAATAGTGTTCAGATTTGGCAACCTGTAGTGCACATGTGCTAGAAGTATACCTTGACTCCATTTGGGTTTTGATGTATGGAAAAGTGCAGCTTTTCCCATTGCAACATATAGTTGCCTGTAGTTGCACCAAAACTTCTTTGGAAGAGACTACTAAAGAGAAGAGAGTTAAAAGACACTCAGGATAATGCCATTGCTAAGCAAATCTAAGTAAAAATGTAGAGTAATATCAGTAATGACACTCTTGGCTGGGGTAGAAAAGGTCTACCTAAGGTGTAATATTGACCTGTAAGGACAGCTATGTCACTGCGCAGTAGTCAATAGGAATGTAAATCAAAGGCTTGTGACTTACATGTTATTCAACAAGAACAAAGTCTGATCTGGCACCTAACAGTGAGTGCAATACAGTACTCAGCCAAGCAACAATCCATCCCTCTCTTTACAGTTTCAACTCCTGTCAGACCACACATGTCCAAGCCAATAGACAAGTTTCCTGTGACATCTCGGCTATCTCTTCTTGGTGCTCACAGCAGATACACAGGGATCAAGCAGGACCTTGGCAATCACCCCAAGCAGTGAGAGCCTCCCATAGGATAAATGGGGTATGCACAGAGTTGCTACTTGTGCAAGTGGGAATGGGTATGATCACATTAACTTACTCCCCCGTGAATGTTTGTTGTGTGTTTTGTTGTGTGGGACAGTGTGTAAGAACACCAACAACAGGAGCTGGCCTGACAGCAAGGCTCAGTTTCTGTATAATAAATAATTGTTCTCTATGTGAACGTTTTCAGCTGACTTAGTGGACAGCTGTTGGAAAAACAATCTGGGAAGTAACATAATGGATCAAGATGAGAAACCTCTTGACACAGAACCAAAGAGTCATTTCAGGACATCTGCATGTTTCCTGATCATAGGCTGAAGCAGATGAGATGTTTTGTCCATGCAGAACATCCCTGAAATAAAGAGATCAGAAGAGAATTGAACACCTAAAAATCCTTTCTCAGGAAGGAAGATACAAAGTAGTAAGTCCAAGGCTGCTCCTTGCAAGTCCGAGCTCAAGAAAGACAAGCTGGAGGGAAGGGCACTTGCATTGTAGACTTTATTGAATTTTAATTGTTTGCTCTTAGATGCTTTGATTCTAAAATGTTTTTGTGGGGTGTTTCCTCAAGGCTTTGTTCACTGCATCAGTCAGTGCTTACTATGCTGGGATTAAGTCCAAGACTCGGTCTAGTTTGTTAAGGAAATCACTGTAAAGAAAAGGAGACAACTACCATGCCTCAGTTATGATGGCCAGAGAGGAGAGGAGGTGAGCTTGTGGAAGCCATAGGAGTTAGAAGCTCTTCATACCCTGTGACTGTGAAGGACATAGGGTGACATTAGCTCTTGAGCACCATCTTTCATTCAAGAAAGAAAATAGAGGTAGAGCACTTGCACTGTAAAGCAACTACAATAGAGAAAGCTGTCTTTGGTTTTATGAAATTCATTGTAAATGGCCATGGAAGAGTTTCTGTAGTCAGAGGTCTGTACCCAGCACACACTATGTTGCTTCTATCCTAGACCTTGTGTCATCAAAGGACGAAGCGGCAGGGACTGTGAGATGAAATTTCACCGGTGAAATTCAGCCTGTGAGCTCAGACCATCAACAAAGCGCTTCGTTTAGAGATGCACAGTGAACCTTTCAGGCAAAGCTGGAAGCACAGGCAGTCAAAGAAGTCCTTCAGCTAGGGCTCCCTGGGTAACAGGCAGTTTGCATCACTGTCTTGAACCCAAGCAGCTAAATTCTGCCTTAACTGGCTCTGGTTTGCAAAGTAGGTGGTCTGAGCAGGAACTGCTGCTGCTCCTGAGGAGAAATACAGGTGGCTGACGGCTGAGCTCGGTCTGCAGCCCTGCAAACAGCAATGGGGCACAGGCTTGCTGGGGGCCTCTGAGCACACGTTTCCACTGCTCCCCATCCCCCGGCACACTGTGCAGCCGTAAATCCTCCTCCCGGCTCCCTCACTCTGCTCGGTTGTTAACTTTCACACATGATTTTTTTTTTCTGGATTTTGCAGTGCAGAAACTTCACCAAGGCTGCAGTAACTTCAAATTTTGGCCCATTTAGCATCAGGACAACTGCCCAAGTCCATTTATTACAAACATGTGTTATGAATTCAGTTAAAACAAACAGTCCCTTATTTTCCCAAGTCACAATAATCACACTCCAGACTTACTTAAACCAAACATCATTTAAAAGCAGTATTTTTTTTATAGCAGATCTGTTCTAGTAGTGGGTCCGAGATCAAAAGGTAGGCAAAGCCCTAATGTAGGCTAAATGAAACAACAAAACCTATCACAAAAAGTGAAATCATAGTGCTTGAAAGGTTGTTGTGGTCTCTGTCTTCACCTTCCCACTTATTTTCTTAGTTTTTATATTAAGACAAACCAAAATGAAACAATAATAAATAAAAGATAGCAAAATAATGCAATGCCCAGAAGACAGGATGTGTCTCACAGCCAGCTTGGAGCTTTTCTGCATCCTTCCGAGCTTCAGTCCTTGGGGACAGCGGCTGGAACCAGTGTCTTTATGGAAGCACAGTTAGCATTCACTTGTCTGCCTTTTATTTGTTTCAGAAGAAATCACCCCACAGAGTGGTCTAGAAACAAGAACAGGCATTCTGAAGTGAATGCCTCAGGGTGAATGGTGTCACGCGTCTGGTTTATGAGTGCCACACTCAGATGCGATCCCTGCAGTGAGTTTCCACCATCAGAGAAGCTGAGTTTTTTGTGATGAGACAGACCACTGCCATTCAATGTCACACTCCTAAAGAGACCTAACATTGAAGCCTGTCTCACTTGTATCAGGAGGACTAGCTGGTGTAGCAGAAAGCTTTTGTGTCTTTTTCATCAAGTGGAGACTCGTCAGGACGAAGGAAAAAGGTTTTTGCAATGCACCTACCTCAAGTCAACACAGGACAACACTGTTGGAAATGTCTGGCAGAGTTTTGAGACTGTGGCTGGTGCTGGTTTGTGCTTTTATTGCTCAAACAAAGTTCAGAAGTACTAAGTACCAGCGGTGGTTCCTTGCTGAATGGAGGAGCTCTTTTGGTGTCAGTGGGTAGGGAGGGTGTAAAACAGTGTCATTAAAACTTGTTTGGAGGCATAGATTTGTGAAGAACTTTCATGCTCTGCAAAGGCAGATGGACAGCTTCGTAGGCACCTGCCCTGGGGTGGAATGTCCTCACAGCCTGGGTGATAGTGCGAGGTGAGAGTCTGGTTCAGGAAAGACACCTTCATTTCAGGCGTTCATCAAGAAAGTTGAAGCAGAAAGCTGAACCACTATCCTTGATTATTATGCTGTTCTGTACTTTTTGCTACAGATTTCTGCAAGGATCTGTGTATGGCTCCCCACATCTCACTGTTTCAACATGTCAGGTCTTCCTGCTGTCACCAACATGACACAAGCATGACTGTCGTTGAGCACAGCGCATCAAACACAGCAGAGAGCTGCAGGCTGCAGCCTTCACTCTTATGTCTTTCTTTGGAGTGGCTGATGGTGGGGAGTGCTTGCTGTTGGCAGGGGGTGAGAGGGAGGGGGAATGATAACACAGACCAGTTGGTGATCATAATCCATTAGGTCATCAGCAAAGTATCCAACTGGCCTGGGCTCCCGATATTTTCCACGCCTTACTCAGCTCCTTTTGTGCACCGTTCTTTCTGCCATTGTGATCCCACCTGAAATGTCAAAGGTGTCCCCACATGCTGCACTCTCAACGACTTTGATCAGGACTACCCTTTCACGAGGAGCATGAGATCTCAACACAAGACCACAACAGAGGATTTATTCAATGTTTCTGCAGTTCCACAGCTCTCCAGTGCATGGGGTAGGTCCCCAGTGGGTGCTGATCAGTGTTGTTCACCGGTGCCTGTAGCAGGATGCCATTCTACCCTGGCTGTGCATCTATATCCTGATTTTGCATTCCCATGTACTGCTGTGTGAAGAATCAGCTGAAAATGATGGTACTTAGTATTTTGAAAGGCATGTTGTACACAGGGTGGAAGGCAGCTCCCAGTAATTCTCTACTTGACAGTTATTTAATACGTTTCAGCTCTGGTTTCAGTTCTACATTTTGATTTACAAAAAAAGGATTCCTGACATTTTGTCAGTTTTTTCATCCATGCTTGTATTCCCACTTCGTCTCACATTTCCTCAGTTCATTACAGCAACTCCTGCTATGACAGGATAAAGCCATACACAAAAAGGCCTTTCATGGCTACTTCACATCGATATCTATTTTTGAGAAACTGAACTGAAGCAGCATGACTCTCCAATTCACTTTTCCTCCTTGTCATTAACTGGATTGACAGGACTTGGGTACAGACAGACACACTGTCACCTTCAGTTTAAATATCCCACTGGGACATAAATTCAGAATGAAGGGAGTGAAAAAATTCCAGTCCAGCCAAAATCTAAAACATATTTAATGTATATGCCAGATGAAGACAGCTGTCATCTCCGTTTCTGAACAGAAGCTTGGTGCTTGTGAGACAGCTTCTGTACTGAAGAATAAAGGGGTTGTCGGCTCCTTAGATCTGTAAAGTCTCGCCTTGCAGTTGTTGCCTGAATGCCAAATTATCTTTGGGACTTTTCCTAGCAGGTATCTTTCTCCCAGCACAGCCTAACTGTTAGTGACCATTCTCATGTTAATTTGCTATGACAGCTTAGAAGATGGGGACTTTCTTCTCATACACCTGTTTTAGCCAAACTGGGGCAAGTCAGAAGGTCACAGGGCTTTTCTGTTTTGTTGTTTCTTCTGGCTTATAGCACAAGAAGGAGGAAAGATTCAATGAAATTCCAAGATAGCCAGTTCAAAATAGAAGCAAGAAAATACTTCTTCACATTTTGACACCTATAGTCATACGTGCCTTGACACAGCATCAAGAAAATCAAGACTAGGTAATGTTTTAAAACAAGATGAGATTTGGCAATGTATTCTGAAGATGTGAGGATATCGAAAGTCAATGCCAAAAATATTTTGGAAAGAACAGAGACACTGTGCCTCAAGATTTTATCTAATCTCTCTTCAGGATTAGAAGGAGATTTTCATCAATTTTAAATGATATATCAACTGTTTTGCAGGGCATTGTTGATAGCTTTGTTCAATATATCTGGTGCTGACATTTCTCAGAGACAATCTTGGACTAGCCAGGCTTCCAGGAATACTGGAGAATCTTATATTGTTATTAACTCCACCTCCTCTAAACCTTTTCTATAAGTGATTTATGCTAGCCTAAATTCTCCTTCCATAGAAAGGATGCTGCTCACTCTATAGCTGCCTCTTTCTTTTTCTTGTCATGTACAAGTTATGCCATTTGGAGCACAATTGCTGCCAATAGGATCAAATCAGCTGCTGAGAACTAGACAGTGATGCTAAGTATTAGCTCCACTAGTCATTTAATTACTAGTACTATTTTATTTATTGGCTAATTGAAGAAACACTGGCTCAAACTGTTGGACAGAAGTGAATTTTGGACCCATTGAAGTCCATGTAAACATAGCCATGCCATAGAGGAGGGCAGTTCTTCTGCCAGTGTCTTCTCCCCATGAACTCTCTGTGTTACCAAAAAGAAACTCCATTAGTCTCCTGGCACACTCAGGTTGCTGCACCTGATAAAGCAGATAACAGTCTTCCTTACTTCAAGAAGGAATTATCATCTTCAGGAAGGTGTGAGAATAAATACGTAAGCAATCACAAAAACATCACATGGCCACAAATTAATAGGCAACCTATTCACACTAACGAGCTCTATCAACTTTCCCATGAGCTGAGGGTGAAAAAGTGTATCCTTGCACAATCACACTTTGGACAGACGTCCACCAGCGTCAGTGGCTCTGTACAGTAATGTCAAACTCGTTCCACAGCCAGAGCCAAATTCCACGTCCAGCTCCTCCCAGAAGGCCAGGACATGAATTTCAGACAACATAATTTTTGACAGCCCAGACTGGCACACCCACTGACCTCATGGGGAGTTCTGCACATACTTCAAGGGTAGAATACGGCTTTTAAGTAGTAAATTGTTGTTTGTCTGCTTAATGCCTTCTTACAGTCAGTGTTGCTGAGAAAGAAACTGTGCTCCCCTTCCAGGTCTCTACACTTCCTTCTCGATCTTCTCCATCCTCTGCTCTCTTCTCTCCCGCTTCCCACCCATCTCTTCTTTCTTCTGTATTTCCTTCCATCTAATAGTTCCCACCTTCCACCATGAAGCAAAGAAATACTTCATATCTCCATTCCTGGGATAAGACCTGTCATTAGATTAAACTTATTCAAGATAAACCCAGTAAATTGGATTTCAACTAGATATGGTTGCCACACATGCAGAGCTCACCCTCTGCTAAACTTTTGGTTCAACCAGGTTGGTATCACACCATTTTAGTTTAAGTCGCTAAATTTTATATGATGTTTGGGCATTGAATTTGATGGCTAAAGAAGTTAAACGAATCCCAAACTAGCCTGTCAGACTGCTTGTAGGCCCAGGAAAGCAATCCTGCCGCAGTTACATTTGTAAAACACTTCACAAAGCTCTCTTGCTGTTGATGCAGTTGCATAAAACCTATCAGTATTTGGTTTCTGTGCATTTCCAAGCCTCTTGGTGATACAATGCCAGGGTTTTCAGATTATTCTTTTCAGTGAAAATGTTGCTGAAATTGCATGGTTTTTAAGTAGCTGTGTTTTGTTTTTCTTGTTCGAAGTCGTTAAATAACAATAATTTTCTTTTTCACTCTTTACTTTGTTGGGTGATGGGAAAGGTAGGAAGTCCCAATCAAATGAAGGGGTTTGACTCTGGAGGAGTGTGGAGGAGGAAATGTAAGGAGACTCCTAGTAGGGATATTTTTTGGCACAAAATGCCCAGAGACCTCTGGGCATTTTAACAAAATAGAAACTGTAATAGGTACAGCAGGATAAGGTTCTGTAACGTTTTACCAGAAGAGGAACCAAGGGGGAAAATAACACAGGACATGGCACTGGGCTCAGTAGTAGGAAACTCCTGCTTTGCCAGGCTGCCACTAAATTACCTGATACCCTGCCAGTCCCGGCAGCTGCCATGGGATTTCTCACCAGTCCTTTCCCGCAGAAGCAAGGTGGCAGCATCAGGGCTCCCTGCACCCCACGTGCCAGCCACAGAACTTGGTGGCAGTCAGAGCTCACCTGCACCCACCGCTTCTGGAAGGAGCTCTTGTGCATCATCCCAAATCACCACCTTTGGGAACCCCAGAAGGTCAGGCATATTCACCTCCCTAAGCGCACAGTGTGAGCAGCTTCCCTTTACTAAAGGACTGTTTAAAAAAGCACAGGCAGCTCTAAATTAAGATAACTCAATGCAGTGTAAATTATAAATATAGACAGAGGGATAACAAGTGGAGAGGCCTGGGATAGACTCTCCACATACTTTTGGCAAGCTTTAACAGATTGGGTAAATAACTGAGAAAATATGTGTAACGGCGAAAGCGAGGTGTATCATCCTCCTGGCTGCTGGTCTGCCATGCAGTGACCCACACTGCACTCCTGTGAGCTCAGAGAGCTGCTGGAAGAGAACTAAATGGAAGATCTGGGCCTAATTTACTCAAGAAAACAAGAAATAGCTTCAGGAAAAAAAAAAAAAACATTTATGGATTCTTACACTAGATGTGTTTGTTTTCATAGCAGCAGGTGAATAATGTCAGAGGAGGGACTTTAATCACATCCAGAGCAAGTACACTACTGTGGCTTTAATTGAGGAATAATTAATTTTAAAGCAGTGCAAGTTACATTTTCTCAGGTTGCTCATTACACAGCATTTGTATGTAATCATTCACATACACACAACACATCCTGGGACACATTAAGCATTTCATTTTCGTGTATTTAAAAAGGAGCTTCTTGCTGTTAAATTACTCACAGCCCTTCCAGAATCCACCAGTATTTATATAGCTTTTTATATAGCTTTTGCCAATGTTTATATTAACAGCAGAGGTGCTAACAGATAAGTAAGATAATTTTCCCTCAGGTCTGTGCAGGAATTTTCTGTACTTTCCCAAAGGAATATAGCAGATAATCCACAATATTTAAGAAAAATCGATTCATTGTCAAATACATTCCTTTTGTGCCAATCCTGCGATTTCTTAGGTTATGACTGTTATCGTGGCTGTGTCTTTCTCTCTCCTACACAGGTGTGTGCGTACACACACACACACACACACTGACACAGAACACCAGAATTGTTACAACATAACTACTTTTTAGGACTATAAGTGGTCTAGATTGTGCCAGCTCAGTAAAGCTCCTAGAGCAAAAAGGCTTGAACGCTTTTTCTTCTCTTTCCAACCAGTAGCTTGCCTGGATGAAGGCTTTAGGCACCCTGGCACCGAGGCATGACTGCTTTTTTCCATGGGCAAATGCTAAATCCAGCAGAGACATCCTGCCTGCGTGACAGCCTACAGACGACGCTCTCCTTGCAGAGGGCACTGCAAAAAGCCACCAGCTAGTCCTTCCTCCAACTTGTATGTAGCTGCAAAAAGTGCAAAAAGTGCAAAACCTCTGGATGACAGGCTTAAGGGACACTCAGTGCATCTTGTTGCTCTCAGGCACAAGTGCAATGTTGTCCAGACATCTTTACGCAGTGAATTTCAGTTTGAGGAGTGTCTCCATTAGGGCTGAAGAGCATGACTTACCATCTTGCCCAGGGTGTAACTGGGCAGGATCCCTTTGGGTCCTCGCCAGGAGGGAGCATTACAAGAGCACAAACGGACATGGAATGGGTACCAAAGCCAGTCTGACGCCACGTCCAGGCTGGCCTGTAGTGAGAATTACGCATATTGGGTAAATCAAATGAGCAATAAACATAAGAGTATTGGATTCAGAAAACATAAGGGCAGCTGGAAAATCATATGAGTTTCTGAGTGTTTGTCAGGGACATGCAGCAATGACAGTGTAATTATACCAATCCTAGCAGCAGGGGAACGCTTTTAAGAATATCTGTCAAGCGGATGGGTGCACAGATTCTGAATGTTATGTTTTTGTGACTTAAAAATCACTGTTCAACAGTAATTGCTCTTTTTAAAGACAGGTGAAATTTGCACTCCTCAATGTTTGCTTCAGGATTCATTGTCTTAAATAAAAACCTGAACAGGCATGTTATTAACCTGCATTGACCTAACTTACCGAGGAAAAATTTCAGGTCACATGATCATGGATGCAGTGTAAGAATTTAATATATTACATTTCCTAATTAACACATTTTTCTTACTATTACAAGAAAATAAGTTTCTTGGAATGTGAATTATTACCATGAATTACTCCCCAAATTTGTCATGTCCATGAATTATTTGGTTTCTAAGGTAGCATTCCAGATTTAGGAAAAGCAAAAGCTGAAGTCTAGAACCCAGAGAAGATATTGTAGCTGCTTTAGATGCTTTCATCTAGCTTTACAAAGACAGCAGTTCTATAACTACTTACAAAGATATAGCATTCAATATATTAAATCAATGTGCTGAAGGACACATTTGCTCAAGCAAATCTCTTGAAAGATCTTCTTTACCTGGCTATTGTGGCCAGCCATTTTCAGGTTCGGTATTGTTCTCAGTACATGGTATGTAGAATATGCTCATTTCATAACTTCAACTCAACTTTTAAAAGTCAAAGATTCACATAAAGATGTCTAGTCAAATGTAAACCCCCAAAACTGAGCATATTTGATGTCAGAATACTTTGTCAATACCTGAAACCAGAGTTTCACATACTGTCTTGACTAATTTTTCCTTTTATACTTTTCTGACTTTGATAATCGCCAGCTGGTTTACAGGTTGTGTCCTGATAACATGCTTTGTTGTCATCTTAGCGTCTATAATTACATATGTCCACCAAATTCATTTCTTTTCCCTCCTTATGACCAGCATGCTTGGTGTGTTTAAGGAACAGGCTAATTTCCACTTCGATTGTCTCATTTGTATATCTCCTATCATACTTCTAGTTTTCTCTCCCTCTTATTTTCCTCGTTTCTCTTAAAATTTGCCCTTTAGAAGTGCAACAGTCTCACCTATGGTAGCTCCACTATTTACTTTGAACTGTAGTCCCTCTAGACATCACTTCAAAAATGTTGGGTGCCTCCACATTCACGACTCCTTCCTCTCTTGTGCTTAAGAGGAAACACCATGTAGGATTTGTACTTTTCATGTGTCCTCCTACAGAAAGTTACCTGCAGATTCCAAATTAAAAACAACCTGATGAGCTTGTGAGGGTATTTGCAAACACACAGGTTATTGCAGAGAAATTCTTTAGTGATGGGCCTGAAACACAGGGCTATTTCGTCTACTGATCAGGGTGCTGGTTTTAGCACGTCTGTGCTAGCAGTCTTCTTATTCCCAGCCTTGTCTTTGCACTCGTGCTGCTGGCATCCTCCTGCCAGTTGGGGAATCTCTTTGCCAACTGCTTTTGGTCTTCATTGAAAATAAAAGACAACGCCAACATTCAGTGGATGTATTTCACTTCTGGGAAAAAACTAAGCAATGCGAACTCTCTAAGCAGGTTAAGCAGTTTCAGGAGCTAAGACAAAAGCATGCAAAGTGTCCAATCTAACTTGCACATGGCCTTAAACAACCCATGTCTTCCAGCCTTTTGTTCATGGAAATTTCCCATGTAGCAGTTTTGGGGCAGGGAAAAGCTGTCCAATATTTGGTATACATACAAGCTGTGAAACTCTCTGTTCAGACAGAAACATTTGAGGAACAAGTGACCCTTGTAACAGGATATATGTGATCCCAAAAGGCAGTGCATCTACTTAACCAGATGACATCGCAGTCCTGCATATATTATCATAAAGATTGGTACAGGAAGGGGTTTTACTGAGAATACAAGTTATCCTACAGAACAAAGGTGAGTTGAAGGTAATGGCACTTGAGCTATCGCTCCAGCATTCTAATGACGGGACATCAAAGTGAACTCAGGACTTCGAAGTGCCATCATCTAACGAACACAGGAGCAGCTCGGATTGGATCTGATGTTCAGCTGCTGCATCATGTACATTGGGCATGCTAAATTCACTGCTGAAATAAGTCAGCAGAGAGACAGCAGAACAGTTTTAACCACTTATGTTAGAGAAAAATTTCTCTTTTCTGAAGCCTTAAGTGCCTTAATTCTACACATTTGATAGCATTGAATAAACAGTGTTTCATATTGTTAAAATAAATCCCAAATAATTACAAATATTTGCCTGTTTTGATAAAGGTATTTATATCGAAGCTTAGCAACCGTTTGTAGCTGTATTCTGAGCCATTTTTGTGTTCTTATCTTGGCACGAAGAGAAAAAGCAAATCTTTCAAAAAATTAAATGGTTGTTATGATCATCCCTAGGAGACCAGATAAAGACAATTCTCCCTCCATCTGTTTCACTTTGAGCAAAGGGAGAAAAAAAGGTTTCCCTTTCCTACCTTGGGTTTAATCCACTATGTCAGCATCCTCAGGAATGTCTAGTCCTTGCCCTCTGCCACACCAGGCTGACATTTGATAAGTAACACAGCAGAGTGTGGCTAATTTCAATGTAGTTGCTTTTACATGTTTTGGTAGAGGTGGTTAATGTAGTTAAGTGTTGATACTTGCTCCTGCTCTTCACTGGATACCTTCAGACTCTGAAACACGCTTGTGCCGAGATTTTCAAATGTAATTTGAAATGATACCTGGAACTCATTGAAGCAGCCCAAGCTGGGATAGGGTAGAGCACCTGCCTTCTGAAAATCAGGCACTTCCAAGGTATTTGAGTGCTGAGTACTGGAAATCAGTGGTTGCTTGTGAACATCTTGATCACACTCCTTATCTGTTGAAGCTAAATTGTCCATTTCACAGCATTTATTTTTGTTTGATGTGGCAGAATAAGAACAGCCCATAACCCAATTATTTCTACAGGGATAGTTTGGGCAGACAATGCCAAAGTGTTCATTATGCTCACTGTCTCTATATACATTGTGAATGGACAGAAAAGGAGAGTTGCTCTATGAACTCACAGGGAGACTTATCAGATATCAAAAAAAAATGATGTTCTGCTGTTAGGCCTCGGTGCTGCACTGACAATGATGTTATTCATTTCAGACCGTCTATGGTCTCACTTCTTTGTTCAAACGTTCTTCAAGTGCTTTGGAAATGTGAATGTTGGTTCCATGGTGACAGGATGGAAAAAAAAATACAAAGTAAAAGACCCTTTCCAGATTGTACCCTTTTCATTCACTTATCTATCCAGAGCTCAGAAAAAAAGAAAACAAAACCATACTTGTTCCACTAATAAAGCACATTACTGATTTTCCTAATGCTGGTCAGAGATCATGCTAATCAGGAGGTCTTGTTATTCCTATTGTCTTTTTATTCATATGAAAAGTGCATTTTCTTCAGTAAGGTAACTTCTTAAAAGCTATTTCTGTGCTCAACCATAACAGTTCTCAAATGAATTCACTATTTGATCTAGGGTGGGGGGATATAATTTATTCTTATTAATTTGCCACTTCCTCAGTTGCTTTGGTAATCTCAGATGCCTTGTTACCCTCAGCAACATATGTAGACTCTGATTCACGTTGAGTTCATGTGAGTCCTGTAGACCCACATGAATCGGAAGCAGGGATGAACTAGCCGGCAGACATGCCCTATGACATTTAGTTTCTGGGAACTCCAAGAAAACTCCCACCCATGTCTTCCTCCAGTAGCAATGTGATTTAAACTCTGCCTATTTAACACAGATGTGGTCATGCTCACAAAGATGCTTAAACTATTTCCCAATTGTATTTTAATGAGAAGTTACTGGTTACATGGACTCAAACTGCAAGTTCAATTATATTGTTTCTGTTTAAAGAGAAAAAGAAAGCATCTGCATTCCTGGTGAGTTTGTTGCTCCTTGGGCTTCCTTGTACGGGAAACAGATGTAAATGGAGACGTTCCAGCTATCAGAGAAATATGACATGCTGCCTTTTTCCTCTCCCCCGTTTTGGAAGACTGAAGTTTCCAGATTCCCTGCTAGAAAACCCAAACTCTGGAAAAAGGGGGAGAAGGTGAGGGATGGGAGGAAAAGACAGGAAGACAGGAAGACAGGAAGAAAGGAAGAAAGGAAGACAGGAAGACAGGAAGAAAGGAAGAAAGGAAGAAAGGAAGAAAAGTTACCTTCTTCCCCTTGAACTACGTGTTTCTTCTCATGTCACTGATTCTCTGCTTAGACTCTCCTAGCAAAAATGCAGAGGGAAACATTCACAAAATTCTTCTTCAACACCTTTGCCTTCAGAATGCACCTTTTCTTCATTTGGATTTGTCACCTTCAGTAAACATCTTTCTGGACAGAAGGGCAAGGTTTTTGGACAGGAGGGCAAGGTTTTTGCACAGAAGTGCAAGTGAAAGGTGAAGAGACAGGGAGGGATTAGTCAAATTTCTTTTTTACCTGTGCACACGGTGAAGGGGTCAGTAGATTTACTTGCACTCCTGCTTTGGCCACAGTCCTCTGGACAGTTCTGCTGGTGTTTGGCACCGCCCAGGGAAGATGGTCTGTGGAGAACAGTGGGGAGGCTCAGGATTGTAAAGGAAAGCTGGTGGGGGTTTACAAGCATGAAGCTTCAGTCTGAAAGAGCAAACTCCAGGAAAAACTCAGAAATAACTAATGAATCATCCAGGGTAGTTACAGCAAGGGTACAGCACAGTGCATCACATCAGTTTTCTGTTCGTATTTTCTGTTTACACTTCAGTATCACCTAAGGATCCCAGTTTGGACTGAGTCTCAAAAACAGTGTCTTAACTGAGTACCAGATGCACTTGGGCGTGCATCCTGCGTACATGGGTCTCCCTGTTCTTCTGCTGTCATAAGAGTTTACTGCAGCTGCCTCATGCCCATACATTCTAGCTAGTAAAAAAACAAGCTGTGAAGAGAGGTAGTGTGTCATCACATCACACAGCTGGACCCCAGGGGTAAAGTGCTTCTGGATCTCATGGTTAAATGCAGACATAGTGTCTGGCATTGTTTGAACATAGAGAACTAGAAAGTTTATAGCCTGAGCAGCTTCTGGTCAAAAAGACAAGCCAGATAACTACATATAACCTCAAAAGCCACTTTTTGAAATCTGAATTTGATACAAGATCTGTGTGTGTTTTCCCAGTTTCCTAATCCTAAAACATTCATTTCCCTTAACATCACCCACAGCATCCATTTGGCAGTCAAATGCCTTCATAGTCCCCATGCTGTTCAATTATCCTCTTTCCCTCCTCTCATACCAACCAGAGGGTGTCCATGGCCATTTTTTGGAGGCACATTCTTTTGATACCATACGACTTCTAGAATTGTGGGTGAGTTGACCTTAGCAGTATGCCATAAAAATGAGTGAATTGTCTTTTGCCTGGAATCTTCCTACAGGCTTAAGTCTCAGGATTCAGAAGATGCAAACCTGTAAAGTGGGGTCACAGACATGACAAAAAAATATCTTCATCTCCACATTGACTGAACATAAGTTAAAGGGTGATGGATTGGCCATGTCCTTTATATTGGATGCAGGGGCATTTCAGTTCTAGTTGTGACACAGCTGCTGCACAGCTCTCACTGGACATCAGAGTTGTGCTCCTCTTGCCTTCTCTGTGCTCTGCTGTTAAGGGTCCTCTGTTCTCCTGGAAAAGAGACATCAGGCCAGACCTTTGCTGTTGTAATTCCTGCAAATGACAGAAGCTGTGCTGCATTGCCTCAGCAGTAGGGAGGCTCCGAGTAAATTCCTAAGCAGTTATTGGAAATCCTGACAGCTCACCTGATGCGTAATAATTTGTAAAGCTGTTTTAACTTGACCATTCATCTGGGCCTTTAGAGGAGCCCTATGATTCCCATCCAGGACAACCATGGCAGTTGATTCTAGGATAATTATTTTATCCTCCCATACACAAGCATAGAGTTGCCAGAAGTAAGATACACATTTTGCAAGCCACAGATGTGGGGAAACAACTCCAAGTGCAACTGCCTGAATATGAGCCAATGAGATTTGGCACCAGCTAGCTAGCTTGTAGAAAAGGTCTTGTTATCACCTTCTGCATGCTTGTGTCCACACACGTTTTGCATGATTCTCTTTCCTGCCTTGTAACTTAATGATAAAAATCATGCCATACCAGGTCTCCATTTAAAAAGTCAAAGCCTGACAAGACATTCTCAAAATACTGGGTGGAGACTCTGGAAGGAGCTTGAAGATGTTTGTTTGGTTTTTTGTTTGTTCATTTGTTCACTCATTTGAGTTTTCACATGACTGGCAGAAAAACTGGTACAAATTGTTTAAGTGTGACTTGCATAGCCATTGAAACAAGAATCCACTGGTCATCATGATTTTCTTTATTGTAACAAGTTGTTTACAGACATGATGGGGGTTTTTTGTTGTTTGTTTGGGGGTTGTTTGTTTGTTTGTTTTGTTTTTCAGTGCAGCTATGCAGTTCCTGGAAAAATTGCACTTCTAATGCTCCTTCATTCCTCTAAGTGTACATCTTCTCAAATCTAAGCATAAGACCTTCACTGTGAGGGTGACTGAGCACTGGAGCAGATTACCCAGAGTGGTTGTGGAGTCTCCATCCTTGCAGATATTCAGAAACCATCTGGAATCTGGACATGGTCATAGGCAACCAGCTCTAGGTGGCTCTGCTGGAGCTTGGGTGTTGGACCAGGTGACCTCCAGAGGTGCCTTCCAACCTCAACATTTCTGTGATTCTACCTACTGATAAGGCAGCCTTTCAGACTACAATATTGCTTTCTTGGAAAAAAATAGCTTAGAAAAAGACAAAAAAATAAACCAAAGCAACAGATGATGTACCCGTCTAGCTTACCACCATTCATCAAGAAGCCACTTTTGAACTTGTTTCAGCACTGTCATCTACCATGTCCTGGGTATGGCAAACCAGACTTCCAAGCCAGAGGCAGAATGCAGAAGCTCAATATCTAACACTCTTCCTATTCTCTTTCCAACATTTTTTGAGATGATGTTACTTTGCACAGGTGGATGGGGGAATTATTTCTGGGTTTACACTTTTTTTTGCTTTTCTTTCTAGTAGCAATTCACACTAAATGAAAAAAAAAAAGTGGGGATATAGCAAAGATTCTTCTAATGTAATTAAATAGTTCATCTCAACTACGCACAACAGCTTACAGCAAAATATTCTATATCATGTCCACACTGCAATAGTCATGAGAGAATGCTATTTTATTCCTATGTTAACGAGGAGTCACTTAGTATCTTCCCTGTACCTCAGAAAAGTAGAATAGCTATCAAAAAAAGAAAAAGTAGGGAAAAAAGTTTAGTCAGGTAAATATTTTAAATATTCATTTTCCGAGTGCACTGTGTCTTTTTACATACATTAGTTAAACAATCTTTCTTTTATATCACTCTGCGATTGCAAACTTTGAACCCATTTTGCTGGTTTGTAACAATTTTTGTAATTTCTCCAACACTTCAAAATCACAATGGGTATTTATAGTGCACCAAATGTCTTTGGATTGTGACTCAAGACACAGCCGTGCCATACATGAGATGTGTTAACTACAGAATGCTTGTTGACACAGTGACATGCGTCTGAGTCAGACTTTCTTCTTTTTTTATTCATCTAGTGAGCGGGACATAAATTATTGCTAGCCTATACTGCATCAGCTATTATAGTAGGGTGGATCAAGAGATGTCTCCGTCTGTTCCTTAACTCTGTCACAGGAAATTAAGCAAGCTCGTTACTTTTTTTTATTTAATATTTATTTTCTTCTTTAATATTTAATTCTTAATAATTAAACCTGTGGGAAACAGTCTAACTCACTGTAACCCACCTCTAACACTCTTTCCAACCTTGGTGTCTGTTTATGGCTCATCTGCATTCAGAATATGCTTCCCTTATCTGATGACTGTCTGGCACTGATTTAGAGTGGCAGATACATATATGAAATACACATCACTTCAAATAATTTGCCAACTATATTAGTCTGAAACTTGTTTTATATCAAATGTGACATTTCTGATGTGAGGGACCGTATCTTGCTTTAAGACCATTGAGACCAATAACCTGCTGTTGCTTTTCCATTTGGTGCTTTAAGTGCCATTTAATGGCAAGGGCAGCAGGAGAGGGCAATGTCTCATGCTAAATGTAGTGAGTATTTAGATCCCTTCACTGATAAGGAAGAAGGGATGCTTGGTGTCCTCTATCAATAAACGGGTGCCTAAACAAAAGGCTTCATTGAGCTGGATGCCAGACTCTCATCTTGGTGATCAAGCACTGCCTAGCTCCATCTCAGGAAGTGCCAGAACATATGGAGATAGTTATCTTCCCCGCAACGGGAGAGTCAGAAACTGAAAGCAAGGCTGCCAGGAAAATCAAACTGCTGTAAAACCAGGAGATGTGTGTAGTTGAATCCATATAAGAACATCCACAAGGACACCACTATGTCTAAGTCTTGCTGTGCTCATTTTCTCTGATGCATGTGTGATATTTGCACATCCAAAAGGTCAGGAGGACAAAAGAGGATCTAGAAATTAGAACGATCATTGATCAGATGCCAAAGAAATACCCTGCACACATAGTTTGCACCTACTCTAATGTTCTCAGAAACTGAGAACACCATATACCCTAACATTTGTAAGGCACACTCAAAAGTTCATGAAGAAGCCAAAGTTGTCCAATTTGGAGCATTATCCCAAGTTACTGAGTCTCAAAGGAACTTTTGACATCTGTAGGTCATAAACAAGCTGGAAGACAGGACAGAACATACCAACCACAGGTAACAAATAAAATACATATTGCAGTGTTTTCAGCAGGTAAGTAAAGCATTGCTATAAGGATTACAAGATATTTAGAGAGAGGTCAGAAAAGTTCAGGGGCAGATCTTGTTTCAAGATGAAGTGCTCCCCAAAGTTCAGGTGTATGTTTTCCCTGGTTCTGAAATTGGTCCCAGCTGCAGTTTTATTTCATGTTTTTTCTTGCTTTCCTTATTTTCCTCATTTGGATATTCTAATCAAAACCAATAGTTCCTTCTGCGTATGTGGGAGTAAGAAAGCTCAAGCACTCACCAAGCACTTTTTTAGTGATAATATGGAAACAGAACGGATCCCTTCGCTAACTATGATGATGTTTAATGATTTTTATACATTTGTAGCAAGTACCTTGAGAAATTAGGAGAATAAAGCTGTTTTCCTCTTTAAAAAAAATCTGTAGCATATACACAAAGCTGATACAGTAACACAATTTTAAAATCTCATTATTGACCTGTTCATGCTTGTCACAGAAGTATCCCAAAAACCACTTTAGGCAGAGAACCAACTAGAAACGGAGTTTATCCAAAAACATTAATCACTCTGACAACATTATAAACCACAGGTTCAGATACTGGTTAGGAGTTAAATTACTACAGAGCAGATTCAGACTGAGGGGATAACAAAACTTTAGAGTGTTGATTCAAAAATATGCATCTACCCACTCACAAAAAGTGAGGACTCTCAAGGGTACCCAGAAGATATAATCACTCACTAAAAAGGCAAGGTGTCTCGAGGAAGTTTCCTTAGATGGTGTCCCAGATCTAAGGAGTAAAGTTTTCAACTGCAGACCCACTGCTCCAAGGAAGATGACCTCAAAGGGGACTCTGGCAGACTTCATTTATAGCTTAGTTGAGTCTGAGCGTGTGGTCACTTGTGGTAGTGGTCTAGAAACTTCTCTCAGCCAAG